>NW_017306350.1:890147-908763 GCF_000935625.1 Nanorana parkeri | reverse complement strand
GGGCGCTTTGGGACCCTCCCGCTCCCGGCCGCCAAGGGGAGAAGCACTGATGTGTCTTTTTTTTCTTTATTCTGACACAGAGCGATGTCAGAATAGAAAAAAAAATAAAAATTCCCATTAAAATACATTGCTAGATTCCTATTGGCTATTTCAATTTGCAATAGCCAATAGTAAAGTAGCATTGTACCCGCCCTCTGCCTATGGACCTGATGGAGAACTGCAGCAGAGAGCGGGTACAATGCTAGTTTACTATTGGCTATTGCAAATTGAAATAGCCAATAGCAATGTAGAAATGTATTTCAATGGGAATTTTTTGTTTCTCTATTCTGACATCGCTCCGTGTCAGAATAAAGAAAAGAGAGACACAGCAGTGTTTCTCTCCTTGGCGGCCGGGAGCAGGAGACTCCCGGGGCGCCAGGGAGAATTAGCTGTTTGGAGATCAGTGTCCCTGGTTAGCAGGTAACCAGGGACGCTGATCTCTCTGCAAGTGGCCCGAGTCAGCCGTAAGATCACGGCTGGCTCTGCCCAGCTGTCAGAAGCAGGCTGTCGGCCATTGGCCGGCCGCTCGGCCAGCTTTGGCTTTTAGCACGGCTCAGCCGAGCCGATGCATATGCATTTGGCTCGACTGAGCCGATCGGCCATGATCGGGAGCTGTACGGGCTATTGTGAATAGCCTGTACAGCACCCCTTCGGTTCTACTGAACCGAAGGGGTCCTGGGGCCGAAGCTAGCCGAAGGATCGGCCGAAGCTACAGCTAGATCCTTCGGCAGCTTCGTGAATAGACCCCTAGGTTCTTATCACTCAGAAATTTAAATAACAAGATTTTTTCAAAATAGACCCTAAGGCATATTCTTATGCTACACCATGTGAAATACTTTAGAGGATTATGATAGCATTATTTGGCTTTGTAATGCCATGGTAGCTGGAATGAACAGGGAATTCTGTTAAAAATATTTGACTTTTGGAGACAGCAAATAATATAAGTAGTCATATTTTTCTTTTTCTTACGATTATTGGTTTTCCACTTTTTTGTCCTTTTAGTGATGTAGCCATGGCCTTGTAGATGCATGGGAAGGTTACATCGTAGTGCATTGCTGGGAAATCTCAACTGTAAACTGCAAAATCTCACGAGATCTCAGGAAAAGGCATTTTTTCTTTGAGATGATGTGTATGGTCACATGTACTAGTCACATGTGCCAGAGTTCCAAGAAGTAAAGGGAGATTGAGTCATCTGCCCGTAGTAAAAATCACCACTGTGAGAAGAATGGGGAGGAAAATATAAATAAGGTATACACAAAACAAACTTGCAATTACCTAGAAGTATCTGTTTGTAGATTGTCATTACTAAACATTTCTAAAGGTGTCTTTGTTGTCATTTTAAAGATAAGGTTAAAGTTCTTCTTTAAGAATTAAATGCATACAATTAAAGCTACAACAGGAACTTTATTAGAAATTAGATGTGTTTGAATACTGAATAAAGTGAACCTGTCTTTTTGCTGAAATAGGGCATTTGTAAGCATGTTAGCAAATCGCATAATTATATTGAGTAAAAGTACCTCTTTGTTACTAGCAATAAAAAAAACTGCTCTTCTTCAGCTTTATGTCTAGGCAACCTAGATCACATGGTCTCCAGTTTCTTAAAAACATTTTTTAAACATTAGATTCTCCCTTAAAAAAGTGGTTTTGTAATTTATTATTTAATATACTGTATATAGAGAGAAATCATTTTTTTTAAAACAAACCAATGGCCATTTTTGGTTTTGCCACTAGATGGTGAACTAACCTAATACAAAATTATTTCCTCATCATCGGCACTGAATAGCAGCACCAACTGGTTTGTGTAAATTGCACTCTACTGAAGATCAGGAGCCCCTGATGTGGGCTGCACTAATACATAGTGTATGTAAACCATAAATATTAACTTCTCTAATCCAGGCATACTGGTCTGTTAAATATACCAGTGAAAGCATTTTGTTGTGTATATATACATGCAAAAACAAATCTGTTAATCCTGCCCAATCACCAGTGAGCTTGTTCATTTTCTGTACACTTTGCCTCTGCTGCCATGTTATAAGTGTGCAGTTTTATAAAACCTGGCCAGTTCTCTTTGTGTACACTTACCCATTACTTTATGGAGATGAGAAGAGCAAGATGTGTTCTGTAGTCCTGGAGCACTTCCTGTTATAGAGTGATAATGCTGCTCCTCCATAGATGCAGTAGATTGAGTAAGCGTTGACCCCCTAGGACAGGAAATGTATCACTGGCGGGATCACCAAGTGAAAAAAGGAATAAAAGCCAAGGCAAATGTATTGACATCAGTTCAGTTAATATAATAATTAGTGACATACCATTGTGACAGTGAGGAAAGGTTAAATGAAGCATTGGAGCTTGGAGTACCCAGGGATGAGTAGTAGGGGTGCAGCCCGGTGGGTTAGGACATTGCATGGCTGTGTGAGGCACAGCAGGATAGCACAGTGTGTAAAGCGATGGAGGCCCAGTGCACCAGAAAGGAAAGGACTAGAGAATCCCAGTTTTATGGGCTATGGGAGCAACAGTGCTTTAATTTCGTTGTCTTTGTGACTACAGTCTGAATCCGGATAAGGATTCAGTCTGAATCTGAATAAAAAAACTTGGTGGCTGCCATTGCTGATCTCTAAAATGTTAGTAGTCTTGTTGACATTGTGTTACTGACCTGGAGCATGCATGCAGATCGGGAGTTCTGCCTGATTCCTGCTGAACTATATTATGAATAATATTATGAATAAGTTATTTCAAGGGATTCCTGGCTAAAGGTTTGGCCTGAGAAAAGCTGCTATCTTCTTTTGCACAACAGCCTTTATTTGATTAGTTGTTATCTTTATGACAGGATAAGCTGAAACTTCAGAATAGAACATCAATAGGACAGTTCATGGCACACCCTCATTAATGGCCTGTCACACCTATTGTACCCTGATTCCAATCACTATCTTCCATAATGGGCGCTATATAAATACCTGTAATAAATCAAATAAATAAACAAATAAATAAATAATCCTTGCATCATTTGCCCTATTCAAACTACTCCTTATCTTCTGCTGCACTGATGTACTGAGAACAGTGTAGAGCAGGGGTAGCCAAACTCCGGCCCTCCAGATGTGGTGAAACTACAAATCCCATGATGCATCTGTCTCCAGGAGTCATGCCTGTGGCTGTGAGAATCTTGCAATGCCTCATGGGATGTGTAGTTCCACCACAGCTGGAGGGCCGGAGTTTGGCTACCCCTGGTGTAGAGGCTGCCGTTGCTGATCCACTCCTAAATATGCTATTTGTTTGGATGTATCTGACTTCAGTACTTTCTGAATTATTGACATGGAACCATGTCACGCATACAGACAGTGAATTCAAAACTCCTGACCTCCACACTAGTTATCTGGCAGTGGCTGCCGCTAAACTTCCATGCCCGTGCTGGCTTCTGCGCTTCAGGTCTCAAAGATCTCAGTGCTGTGGTTGCATCTCCATCCCCTTCTCCCGCTAGCCAATCACAAAGCAAATGGCCCAAGGGTCTGTTATTTGATTGCCCAGGCCTTTTTTCCCATATTTTTAGTATACCTTCAGGTGGAAGTCCAGCTCCCACTGAACTTCAGTGCCGTACTAGCTGCAGCGATTCGGTGTGCCCCCTTCTCCTCCTGGCCAATCACAAAGCAAATGTCCCCAGGCTCTGTTTTGTGATTGGCTAGGAGCAGAGATAGAGATACAACCACAGTGCTGATGTCTATAAGACCTGCAGCGCTTCAGTCGGAGCGGCACAGGTGTTCAGATGTTCAGCGGGAGCTGGATTTTCACCTGCAGGTATACTGAAGTTTTGGGGGAGAAGAGAGGAAGATCCAATTATGATAGGTCAGTTTATTACAAAGGAGCTCTACAACCCGCTGAACTGCAGTAAATGTATTGTGCCCGGAGTTGGGCTTTAACTGTAGTAGTAAAAAAGGTATTTATCCTAGCAATGCTGCAGTGAGAATAGAGCTATGTATAAACATCTAGAGTTCTCTTAATCACTTGATTGCCCCCATCCCCGCAGCATTGATGGGGGAATCTTCGCTGCTGGCTATTACACTTGCGGTTGTCTAAATACCCACACAGTGACTGCATCTAAGTGGATGCAGTCATTGCTCTACCAACAATTTTCCAGCTGATTCCATCAATATTGTCACTAAAGTTTGTTGAGCCAATTGGTGCAGACACATGACCTGAAATATATATGTGTATAGCTAGCATTAGACTGGCTGATGGTAGAATATGAGATTTAATATATATATATATACACAAGCAGAATTCCAGGGAAACTTTTTCTTAACCCTTGCAGTGGGGCTACCCTCGCATTGCAAGGGTTAAGTGCTTGTTTTTGTCTAGGTTCAAAAATAACATACGTTCGAGATCCACCCCGCTGGCTGATTGACAGTTGGCTCTGCCTCTCTATAAGCAGAGCCAGCTGTGCCTGCCCCCTCCCCTCCCTGATCCATTCCCCCAGTCAGCGCTAGAGAAACGGAGAGCTGAGGGGGGAATCTCTCCGGGGAGCGGTGACTGACAGTCACTGCTCTCTGCAGGGAGAAGATCAGGAAGTCAGTGACCGGCGGTATGTGATCACTGACTTCCCGATCAATAGAGCCGACCTGTGACAGCTTTAGTGTCACATGTCGGCTTGAATTATAGGGATGAGTGTTTTTCACCCACCCCATAATTCTCCTTTAAGAATAAATGTCCCTGGAGTTCTGCTGTAATGAATGTGATATATTGTGCTTTAACTCCTTTGATGTCATTATTTGTCTTCCAGGGCATTTGCCAGCTGTGTGATTCCTCATGTAGGCACTGTTCTGGCCCAGGGCCAAATCACTGTATAACATGCAAAACCAATACTGCATGGTCACCTGAAGAAATGAAATGCATCAACTGTTGTGATTCACAGAATGATCAGAAAGATTGCTGCTTCTGTGATCTGAACTCTGGTATGTATGACAGAACTTTTTCTATTTCATGCTATTATTCCTTGTCTATAAACAGAGCAAATTGTGACCCAGTTAACTCTAAATATAAGATATCCTATATTTCAACAGTATCATGGAGGATGCAGAGCATAAAACTAAGGCTCCCCATACATGTACACCGTGTTACAATCTGTCCATACAATCTCTGTACAATCAACTTTAGAGTAACCAAACCAATGTAATATGAGGACCTACTTCACCGATCCAATCAATTGTATTCAATTAAGCAGCTCCTTACACTACACGCCATTGGTAGATGTAAAGAAAATTGTAAATCAGATTGTAATGTGTACCCTAATACTGATAGACCCTGGGTTAAGAAGAACAGTAAACATGTCTTTTTTTTGTAAGATTAGAGTTTTAACACATTACATACAAAACAAGCAGTAAAGATCAACATACAATGCAGTTCTCCCCCTACCAAATACAAGTCCCCAGCTGTGTGAAGTTGGCACCCCATGTTTGTAAAACCTGAATAAAAATATACCATTCGTTTGTGCCGCGTTTGTGCCGCAAAAACAAGCGTTTGTGCCGGTTCGGTTTCTGAGATATTAAACATTCAATTTAATGCAAGCCCCACCCACTTTGCACCCCATGTTGCTGAATTTTAAAAACAAAGACGCCATTCGTTTGTGCCGCGTTTGTGCTGGTTTGTGCCGCAAAAATAAACGTTTGTGCCGCTTTGGTTTCAGAGATATGGTGCGTTATAGTTGCTGTAACCCCGCCCACTTTGCACGCTCGTTTTTGCGGCACAAACCAGCACAAACGCGGCACAAACGAATTGTATATTTTTATTCAGGTTTTACAAACATGGGGTGCCAACTTCACACAGCTCAAGTCCCCATATGATACTGTACAAGAATAGAGCTAATTTCCAGCCCATGGGAATTCACATAGGAAGCAAAAACTAACTCAACATGGGGATCCAATGATAGAGATGCAAAACTCGCACCCCATGAGCAGCGAGAGCAAGAGAGATGCAAAGTCAAGAGAGAGAAGAGGAAAGCAACAGAAGAAGAGAATAGAAGGACAAACAAACAAACATCGGGAGGGCAAAACACCAGAATAAGACCTGATACATGCCACTAAGCATAAATACTTCATAAAATGGAGGTGTAAATAGAGAAGGTGTGTGGTGGGCATTAATAAAAATCATAAGAAAGTTAGTGTATTTAAATGTTTAAATGTTTCAGCTCCACGCAGCTTTCCGGGTTTGGGCTTCTATTTTTGTAATGTGTGCTATGCATACAGTTTTATTTTATATGTTTGTATTGGTTAGGCTTTTTGTAGGATAAAGGTTACAGCAGCTACAATATGTATGCAGGAGTTGAGTATACAGTTCCTACAGCAGAAGAAACTTTGTTTTCACATTTTATTTTTATTGCATATAAAATACGAAATATAACACAGGGCTGACAGATGTTATTGTTTTGTAACAATAGGATCTTGCACAATTTACAGTAATTCTTGAGGTTAATTTACTAAAGAAATGCAGAATTTTAATTTTGCAAAGTGAATGTTCACTTAGTTTAGTGAATAAGGTGAAGCAGTGTTCAATTATCCAATCAGGTGTAGGCAAAATTCCTTTTTTTTTTACTTATTAACTAAGCTAAGTTAATATTTGCTTCTAGTAAAATACCCCTTTTCTCCATAGAATAGGTAGAAGTAGTAGAATCCAATGTTGTTTATTCAAGCTCGACAATACAGAGGATGTGATTCCTTGTCATTCTAAGAGGTGGAAAGACATACCTATCTGAAGCCTTGTACAGCATGAACTGAAACCTCTTAACAAAGTGACAGAGAGGAGAGGTGACAAAAGAAACAGGGAAGTAGATGCTTGGAATATCTAACTAGAAGACTGTACTAAGATACTTAAAAAGGAGGGGGTGAAATGGAAGATACCAAATGTGTACAGACATGAAGCTATAGTAATGCTAATTTACCACTAGATGTCGGGAGCATACATGACATAATGATAACGGATGAAATACAAAACAGTGTAATAAAATCACAGAAAACTATACTGGCTGTGGCAGCACACCCTAGGGGCCTGTGTTGATGGGCTTTTGTTCATGTCAGCCAGATTTGACATTCCCATACATGTATATGGGAATGCAAATCCCTCTTGAAGCAAGCCAAATGCAGGTGAGAAGGAGGTCAACTGTAGATTGAATTAATTCTAAATGACTTCAAAAGCATCTCAGACTGATGGTTAACTGATGGCTTTGACACAGAGCCAAAGCCCATTGACACAGGTCTTAAAACAGAAAACATTTGCATCATACACAGAATAAAAGCTGCAACAAAGCTCCCAATTTGGAATATTGCTACAAATTATTGGATCATTTCTGACCACCTAAGTGGTGATAACAACTTGTTAGGAATTCAAAACCTAGTAACAGGGAAGACATTTTATACAGAGGGTGTCACTCTGATTCTGTCCCAATTCAAGACAAAGTGACAGAGTCCATCCTGCATCCAACTGCTACTGAACTATGTGACTTTCTCCCATGGTGCAGACCTGAACACTGTCATGTGGGATTACAACATCATCAACCCAGTGTAAATTCTGACACCATCTGACACACAGCTTACACAAAGTTGACTCTTGGAGCAACAAAGTGGCAGGGGAGTAAAATGCAGGTATGTATAGTTGGATTGCAGGTGGTCTTAAAAGAAACGTTGTCACTTTGCCCTTAAAGTGACACTAAACTCAGGAGTTAAATCCTAAAAAAATACATTTAAGTACCCTAACCATTAACAAAAATGTAATTTATTTTGTATCACTCAGCTCCCTGAATTTGTGCTGACACTGTCCTTGATTCTGGAGGGTGGCTACCTTTGTTCCTCATGGTCCCTGTGTGTGTTGTAAAGTAGCCACTGCTCCAAGCTCACTCTCATGATGGACTACAATATTACATTTAGTTTACTAATTTGTATTGAGATTGTAGTCCACCACGGGAGTGAGCTTGGAGTGGGGGGCTACTTTACAATGCAAACAGGGACCATGGGGAACAAAAGTAGTCACTCTCCAGAAGGAAGGACAGTGTCAGCACCAATTCAGAGATGATTTGAGGATCTACAGCTGAGTGATACACAACTAAGATACATTTTTGTAAATAGGGCTCTAGAATGCATTTTTAAGGTTTAACTCCTGAGTTTAGTGTCACTTTAATAGGACAGGAAGACTGAAATGCTTAAGGGCAACATTACCCTCTAATACTGAGCCTAAAACTGAACTCTATACAGATATAAAAGACACAAATTAATGCCGACCCAAAGTGAAGTGAGCCGAACGCTCAGACTTGTACGGCTGAATTCAGCCGTATATTGGCTGAAATCAGCTGTACATCGGGTGGCTTCGGGTCGGCCGAACATGCTCAGCATGTTCAGCCGACCTGCCGCTGGTTAATTAGTAACCAGCGGACGCTGTTCTGTCATTAAGATGAGAGCTTAGCAGAGTCGGCTTCCATATCACTGCCGGCTCTCCTAAGCTCTTGTCGTAATGACGGATGGGCGTCCCTGGCTACCTGGTAACCAGGGACGCCCATCTGACATTACACATTGAGAACCCGGCGGGGCCGCTGTGATATCACAACGGCTCCGCCGTGTTCTCATTCTAATGACAGATGGGCGCCCCTGGTTACCTGGTAACCAAGGACGCCCATCTGTCATTACACACTGAGAACCCATCGGAGTCGCAGTGATTTTACAGTGGCTCCGCCGGGTTCTGAGTGTAATGACAGATGGGCGCCCCTGGTTACCTGGTAACCAGAGATGCCGTTTTCACATTACACTGCGACTCCGCCGGGTTCTGAGTGTAATGACAGATGGGCGTCCTTGGTTACCAGGTAACCAGGGACGCTGATCTGAATCTGCAAGTGGCCAGAGCCAGCCGTGAGATGACGGCTAGCTCCGCCCAGTTGTCAGTAGCAGGCTGTCGGCCAGCTTCGAATTTCCCCGGGGCTCAGTCGATATGCCTTTGTCTCGACTGAGCCCCTCGGCCAACTTCGGGAGTTGTACGGGCAACAGTGACTAGCCCATACAGCAGCCCTTCGGTTATACTGAACCGAAGGGGTCCTGTGGCCGAAGCTAGCCGAAGGATAAGCCGAAGCTACGGCTAGATCCTTCGGCAGCTTTGTGAATAACCCCCTAAATGTATTTTTAAGTGTAAGCTTTGCATGTTCCTGAGTTTGAGCTGGTATGAGCCCCTTGAAGTTACTGAATAGCAGAGCTGGAGTGTGAGAAGGAGAAGCCGCACAAGGAGCCAACCAATTCATATGCTGAGAAGAAACATGCTGATATGACAGAGAAATTAGCTTTTCACTTCTCCTTTAACAATCCAGTCTCAGGCTGGGGTGGGCCCAGGGCAAGCTAGGCTCAGAAGAAGTGAGTTGAATGGTGGCTAACACACCAAGGACATCTAATGGCAGAACACACAGGACAGGGGGGGGAGGGGGGGATCTCTGAACTGAAACTGAATATTGCATCAAAAGCTGGTTTTATGTTTTCTTAAATTGTTATTCATTTTCATTTGGTTGTGTTTTTGCTGGAGTTCAGCTTGAGGAGTCAGTCCACCTAAAACTGTTTGGGTAATGAACCACCTAAGGGTTTCATATATCTCTGAGAGTTTGTAGTGGTGAGATCTTCCTGGGACCTCCTGGGTCTACACATCTTCTACAGCTATTTTGGGAGGGTCTCACCCTGTTTATTTTACTGAATAGAGAATGCAGTGGAAGAGTAACAATTTAGGGTGATTGGTATCCCCAAAAACTACAGGGTAAGTGAGAACAGAGCCAGGAATTATAGCAGGGATATCTCACTGGAATCTCCCAAGAGCGAAAAAAGAAATGTCAAGCGGTACCTCAGCCCACCAAATTCCACTTGCATTTGATTGGCCTTTTATGTATGCTCTGTTCTTACACCTGCATTCAATTGTGCTGCAGATGCTTGCATTTTTGTAAATTCACACATTTGTATTTTCGTACATACATTTGTAAGTGCATTACGATGTGTTTTACCTGCATAGTAATGCTTAATTTGATGCGCGTTGTTCACATTTAAAACACACATTATTTGGTATCCCACTGTTTTCAATGGCTCTGGTTTACATATATACATTGGCTTGCACTTCATTGCATCGCAGGGCGTCATGGCAAATAGTCCAGGTATGTTTTTCCTCTGCTGATGCGTGTTGAGGAGTCCCAGGCAACCGGCCATGTGCTCTTGTCCTACCCACATTTGGAAAATGGCAGACTCTTTTCACACCTCCCCAAATGCTGAGCACATGAATTGAGAATGAAAACAAGGAAAAAATGTGTGAAGTCAGCCTCATTTGTTTCAAAATACACCAAAGTCCAACGAAACTCACACAAAGAAAGTACTAAATGCATTTGAAATGATTCAAAATGCAACTAAAGATGTGTATGAAAATGTTTGTATTTTAAATAAAAAGTGAGATTGGGATGTTAGACTACTGTAGCTTGGAAAACATGTGTTATATATGAAATTGTCTAACATTTCAGCATTTTACTGGGTAAACTGGGACAAAAAGTGTAAAGTAAAGAACCAATTTTTAGTTTTTTATTGTGACGAGCATGGACATCAAAGAATGGCCTAATATGTTTGCATAATGACACAATCTCATGAGGTCTTTTAACCTAGTTTTGGGTTGTGCAAATATTCCTGTTTATGGCCGTGAAGGAGGGAAAAGTGCTTCGGTGCTAGCCTATGACAGTGTAACAAAAAGTGTTTGGATACATTTTGTAAGGGTACTAGTTAACCAAAAGAAAAATAGACGTGACCTACAAACCTTCTAAATCGTCTGATGTCCAGTGTCCACAAACGTTTACACCAACACAATAACAAACCCTGTTTAGGGACTACAACAGACTATACACAGAATCTACAAATGATCTGTCAGAATGCTTCCATGACACATCTACAAAAAAATCTGCTGAAGCCTGAAAGATCTCAGATGAAACTGGGAAGGACCAGCAATACCAGTTATACTGGTATTGCCGAAAGAGACATCTGAGAAGTGGACCCTCTGATCTGATATCGCTGCATTATCACCTCATCTGTGGGGTGAGTGCATACCCGAAAGGGGGCAATTCGGAGACACTCATAACACGTTGGTGTGGGAAGAATTTATAAATATTTGCTTGAAGTCTTCATTGGATTCACTCAGAAGCACATCACTGATTGTTCACTTATAGGGACTGTTTTAAAGTTCAGACAAATTCACGGTTTTACATAATTTATTGGCAGATGTGCCATTCACGATTTGTGATATTTTCTAGGAATGCCTTTTTCACTACCATGATGACACAAGAGCGATAAGGAATTTTTTTACACTGTGGTTATTTAATTAGAGATTTATCACCACCACTGTATTAAGGTTTGCATTATATATACACGGAGTACTACTTATATTGTGATAATTACATATGTTCAGATAGGGATATTTATTTATTTTTACTTTATTTTTCACGTTTAGCGCTGCACAAATCACACTTCATTTATTCCTAACCCTAGGGTTTATAGCGCAGCAGCTTTCATATCAGACTTACCCATAAGCGCGGATTTTACATTCTCTACTAGATTTTTTTTAGCTCGTAGCTAGGATTTCACCATAATCTCTTATGGACGTCATATCTAATTGATGGGAACTATTTACAGAAAAAGGAAGGTAATACAGGATGTAAGATAAAATGATAGACTGTGAGTGCCTAGTTTATTGGTGAACTTTCAACAACAATGCAAATCAATTACTTTCCAATGAAGGGCTGATATTTAAACAGTCTGGCGCTGCAACTAACAATCATTTTTTTTATAATCGATTAGTTGGCCAATTATTTTTTCAGTTAATTAATCGGACAAAAAAAATATTACAATGATTAAATAATTGTTAATTATTAAATATGATTAATTAATTATTTAAATAAATGTTTAATTATTTAATTATGTAATGGACATATCATATACTTTCTTTCTACATAGCTCTCATGCCTGGCATATGTCATATATGTCACATAGATCACAGAAAGAACTTGTGCAGGAAGGAAAACGTTACCAAGCAGACTACTCTCCTGTACTCCTCTCACTCGACACTTTTGTCTGGGGGAATCCGATTGGCTGCGTGCTTGAATCTGCGTCCTGATGCGCGGATTCATACGTGTGAGCAGGGGTGTAACTAGAAATCACGGGGCCCCATAGCAAAATTTTGTATGGGGCCCTGTGATTTCTAGTTATGCCCGTGCAGAGCCCACCTGATATACCAAACAGCCCACTTGAGAGTGACCCTGCAGAGCCGCCATAGACTCTCTATGGTGGGCTCTGCAGGGTCTCAGGTGGACTGCACACCTCTTACCTGTCAGCCTCGATCCGCTGTCGCCTCCATGGTCACTGGCAGACCCCGCCTTCTCTTCCATTGCCGGGCCCCGCCTCCTCTTCCATCCTTGGGCCCGCCTCCTCTGCTTCTGACGCCGGGCCCAGCCTTCCTCCTCCACAGCTGCTGGCTGTCACTGACACAGCAGCGGCTGTGAGGAGGAACGCACCACTGCACAGATCACTGACAGGTTGTCGGTGATCTAACAGCGACACGTTCAGCGACAGTGTGCAGTTCCCCCTCAAACAATACCAGACAATTTAGGTCTGGTAGGAATATTAGGAGCGACCACATTTTTTTAAAAAAAGCGTAGGGTTCCCCCTAAAAGTCATACCAGACCCATAAGGTCTGGTAGGAATTTAAAGGAGGACCCCCCACCTCCAAAAATGTGGGTGGGACACGTGGGGTCCCCCTAAAATTCCATATCAGACCCTTGATCCGAGCATTCCTCCTCTCCCTCCCACACCAGGCCACATTCCCTCGGCACTGGGACGGTGCTTTTCCAGGGTTGCCCATGGAAAAGCACCTTGTCCCTGTGCCGATGGGAACAAAGTCCTCTTCCCCACAACCCTGACCCAGTGGTTGTGGGGGTCTGCGGGCAAGGGGGCTTATTTGCATCGGGGTACCCCTTGAATTAAGGGGGCACCCAGATGTCGCCCCCCACCCTTGTGAATGAGTACCACTACCCATTCACTAAAGGGTTAAATAAAATAGTTATTAAAAAGTCCATACTTTTGATAAAATCCTTTAATGGGAAAAAAACAAAAGACATGTTTTTGACAAGTCTTTTATTTAAAAAAAATAAATGGATATCCCAACGTAATCCACGGTCAATCACGGCGTCCAGCATTGTCCACGATGACAATCACGACTTTAGCCTGCAGACACAGAGGCTGATTGTCCTCTTGTTGCTGCATGGGAGGGTCTGCCTGTCCTTTTTGGCTTTTCTGGCATGATGTTTACTGCAATAGACTGCAATAATCGACCGTTAGAATCAACTGTTCTGATCGACTGCTATAATAAACCAGTATGACTGACTGCTATAGTACAGAACGCTGTATATAGGACGCTGTATATAGGATGCTGTATATAGGACGCTGTATATAGTACACTGTATATAGGACGGTGTATATAGTACACTGCATACAGGACGCTGTATATAGGACGCTGTATATAGGACGCTGTATATAGGACGCTGTATATAGGACGCTGTTTATAGGACGCTGTATATAGGACGCTGTATATAGTACGCTGTATATAGGACGCTGTATATAGGACGCTGTATATAGGACGCTGTATATAGAACGCTGTGTATAGGACGCTGTATATAGGACGCTGTTTATAGGACGCTGTATATAGGACGCTGTTTATAGGACGCTGTATATAGTACGCTGTATATAGTACGCTGTATATAGTACGCTGTATATAGGACGCTGTGTATAGTACGCTGTGTATAGGACGCTGTATACAGGACGCTGTATACAGGACGCTGTATACAGGACGCTGTATACAGGATGCTGTATATAGGACGCTGTATATAGGACGCTGTATATAGGACGCTGTGTATAGAACGCTGTGTATAGGGCGCTGTATATAGGACGCTGTATATAGGACGCTGTATATAGAACGCTGTATATAGAACTCTGTGCATAGAACGCTGTATATAGAACGCTGTGTATATATATAGAATGATATACATAAGTGTCCTCAAGGCATCTAAGAAAGTTTTTATTAGGGATGATTAGAATGATTTCATCATGTGGATTAAAAGCTTTTTAAGGCGGTATGTTAAAAGGATCAACTGTTCACTTAACAGGATTATACTCCATTCATAACATTACAGGATTTCTATTATGCACATAGTGCTGGTACTTTTAACGCACAAACAAATTTAACCACTTCCCGTCTGCCGTAGGCTGAAAGACGGCCGGCCGGACTGGGGTCTCCTGGATGCGGGTGGGCGTCTTTAGACGTCCTTCATGCCCGCACCCGCTCGTGCGCGCCAGGGGGCGCTCTTGAGCGGGAAACCGCCAGGATTTTAAACGGCCAGCGCTTGTATGAAGCAAGTCAAGGTGACCCCCCCTCTTACCTATTCTCGCCGTCCCCGCGATCCCGGGCGTCATCCATCCTGGACGATGTGGCGGCTCTGTGCACTGAGAACGGAGGGAGTTCAGTACAGATCTCCTCCCGGTCTCTGAATGCAGGAAGTGATGTATGTTACATCACTTCCGCATTCCCCTGTCACTCTCCGGTACAGAAACCGGAGAGAAGCTGATGAAGCATAACTGTGCTTCATCAGCTTCTCTGGGGGGTCCCTAGGTGACATTAGGGGTCTCAAAGACCCCTGATGTCCCCATAAAGGGGACCTGTCACTGTAATTTGTTATTACATAGGGGACTTCTTAGCACCCTATGTGATAACAATAAAGTTAAGTGTAAAAAAAAAAAATTGCTCACAAAATACATAAAATTTACACACACACAAATAAAAAAAAACCCACAAAAGTTTTTCAAAGTCCCCCAATACCACGTACACGCAAAAACGACTATTGCGCCCATTATGCCGCACATCTTACATATCGCCATGAACGTCGCAGTGAGAGCAATAATCTTAGGGCCATCATATGGCCAATAGTTTTTTGCAATTTCGCGGGCGTGCGCAATTTTAAGGCTTGGCATGTTTGGTGTCTATTTACCCGATGTGACCCCGCCTTTTATATTTTACCCAAAAATTGGGTAAAAATAAATGTTTCCTAAAATACTAAAGGGAAAACCGTTTTAAAAAAAAAATATTCGGTACTTTTTTGTTATATAGTAAAAAATAAAAACACCAGTGTTGATTAAATACCACCAAAAAATGGTATACATTTTTTTTCAGTACAGCGTTGCATGATGGAATAAACGTTAGTTGAAGTACCGCAGTGCTGAATACTGACAAATGGCCTGGACAGGAAGGGGGTGTAAACACCCCGGTCAGCAAGTGGTTAATCCCAAAATGCTATGCTTGGTGATATTTTGGGTGGATGTTTAAGAAGTATCAATCTTGAACAAGAAAGGTATGAGTTTATTTTTCTGAGTTATTGTGGACAATAATCTGATATGTAGCCTATGGTATTGTTGTGAAGTAAAGATTCATATATCTGATCATTGGATATACAGTATTTATATGCCTGCCTATATGCTAATTGAACGCCACTGATAGATACCCATGGATCACTATAACAAGTGGGGTTCTTCCAACTCTATTTTTTCATTACAGTTAGTCCAGTATATGCATAGTATTTATTATCCTGAGAGAGTTCTGTATATTAATGGTGAACCTAACATGGTAAATGTTATGCGGGAGGGAATGTATCTGGGTACAATTGTCAGGGCCGTCTTTAAGACAGGGCAAAAGGGGCAGGTGCCCTAGGCCCAGTCATTGTTGTGGGGCCCTGTACCCCATAAACTAGCGCTGAAGCAGTTTTTTCAGGGGACAAAATAATAATAATAATGACACCTGAGCATGTCCCCTGAGGATGACCGCGGACATCCCGTAATGTTCGGCGTTCAGCGAACGCTAGAACAGGCTATGTTCGAGTCGAACCTATGTTCGACTCGAACATGCAGCCCATCCCTAATCAGCAGGAGCTGATGGCAAAGCCACCCCTTATCAGTTAAGTGGGTTTGCAATAAAGATAACATGTTAATATACAGTGAGGGAAATGTATCAAAACTGGAGCAGACAAAATCTGGAGCAGCTGCAAATGGCAAATAAGCGATCAGCTTCTATCTTTCATTTTCAAATCTTAACGGAACAAACTAAAGCGAGAAGCTGATTGGTTACTATGGGCAGTTGCTCCAGTTTGTCCCACTAGTATGTTTTAGTCCTGAGCATAGTCAATAAAAAAATATATAAAGATGCACTGATACCGATGCTAGTATCCGTATCGGTGCCGATACCATGTATTTTGGGAAGTACTTGTACTCACCCAAATGCTCCGATACTTACCCATATACCTGAACTTCCAGTCAGTGGGAGATTCCCTCTGACCGGCAGTGCCGCGAGGGAGCATGGAGCCAGCTTCCTGGCCAATCAGGAATTGGCTAGGAAGCCGGCTTCACTTGTTGCTAGGCAGCCTGGCTTCCTGACCAATCAGAAAGCCGGGTGGCACGTCATGACCCACCTCCTGGCTTGCTGATTGGTCAGGAAGCCAGGCTGCCTCACAGTGTCGCAAGGGAACACGAAGCCAGTGCTCTTTCAATAGAACACCGGTTTCCCAGGCAATCGGCTTCCGGATAATGCGGACCCACGATACCTTGGGATGCCGGTATCGGTATTAGATATTAGAAAGTACCCAAAAAAATATATTGGTACTCTTACTCGTTACCGAAAAACTAGTATTGGTGCATCCCTAAGAGAAACCATTTCTTCTTAGTTTGTATATTTGTAGAAACCTCTTCGTATGCCATGACAGCTGTGGCAGGTGTAATTGCCAGAACACTGGTCTCAAAGTCAGAAAAAGTATTTTTCTTAAACATATAAGCAGGTAGGCAGATATAAAGGGCACACAAGAATGTAGTTCTGTATTCATGAAAATTCTATTAACGCTTTATTTAATGCAAACACTGCTCATAGCTGAATTTGACTTGGCATCAAGTCTTACAGTCTATGCAGCCTAGCTCAGAGAGAGAGAGGGAGAATCAGCACAAGGAGCCAATCAGGTGTGCTGCAGTGCAGGGAGCATGCTGATTGGAAGAGAGACCAGGGTGAAAGAGAAATGAGCTCATCAGTGTGCTTTTTTTTTTTTGACTGTCCAGTCACAGGGTGGAGGAGAGGAGGGGACCTGTAAATGAAAGCGAAACTGCGGCAAAGACAGATTAGTTCCTCATTCTCTGCTAGACAGAGCTGTACTCTGAGGCAGAGCTCTGTAAGAAATGCAAATCTTACAGCAGGTAAAACAGCTCCTATGTGTCTATATAATTTGCATCTTTAGCTGTTTGCTTGGAGTTTAGCTTCAAATAAATGTTGTTTCAGACTTCAACACAGCTCAGCCCAAGTTTTTTATTTGCATAGACAGTTGTTTTCTTCGTGCTCTGTTCATGGCACAATGAAGCCTTGAGGTTGGGTTGCAATGCGTTGTGTTAAAATAACCGCTGGTCACCATACCGCAGCTCAGCTACAGTGCATAGAAATGAAAGAAATTCCATTTTGTGACCTTTCTAGAAAAGAAAAGAAGGTAACCAGTGTACTTCCCCTCACCTCCAGTACACAATGGACACCGGCTCGCACTGGTTTTAGCATGCAGGATGGTGTGATTGAGCCCTTATTAACTCTTAGGGCATTCATATACAAACATTTGTATGTATTTTGTACACATGGGTAAAATCACAGGATATAATGTGTACTTTTTACCTGCATAAGCTCTAGTTGCTTTTAAATTATTATTAGCCAGGCGGGAATCCCCCCATGTTTAAAGGAGAACTATGAGGTGAGTGATTTTCACTCAACCTCATAGTTCGAGTCGACGTGTGACAATTAAACTGTCACATGTTGGCTCAATAGATCGGGAAGTGAGCGTACACATACCGTCGCTTGCTCACTTCTCGATCATCTCCCTGCAGAGAGTGGTGACTGTCACTCACGGCTCCCTGCAGGGATTCTCCCCTCCCCGCTCCAATCCTCCAGCGCTGAGTGAGGGAACAGACGGGGGAGGGGGCGGGTACAGCTGGCTTTGCCTCTAGATAGGCAGAGCCAGCTGTCACTCACGCAGCTGGGTGGAACTTGACAGTAATGTCGGGATCCGTCCCGGCTGCGGCGGTCTAAGTATATCGCGAGCTGCAGCTTGCGATAAACTGAGCTTTGGTGACGGGAGAACACTAGTATATATCCTCCCGTGACCCTTAGGAGAACTATGGGGAAAAACACTTACCCCATGCTTATGCTTACCTTATGCTTTAAAGTTCTCCTTTAAAGCATTCTTGTAGAACTGTATATATTTAGGCAATGATATCACATCCAATCAATTTTTGAATATTTCCTCACACACGAAGATGGCACATATATTAATTCACCTTTAAAGCTTAAGATTACCATACATGTAATATATTAAAGGAGAACTATGAGGTGAGTGCTTTTCACTCACCTCATAGTTCTAACCGACCTGTGACAATGAGACTGTCACATGTCGGCTCAGTAGATCGGGAGGTGAGCGAACACATACCGG
>NW_017306350.1:870061-889368 GCF_000935625.1 Nanorana parkeri | reverse complement strand
CTCCGATCTGCCAGCGCTGACTGGCGGAACGGATGGGGGAGGGGGCGGGTACAGCTGGCTCTGCCTCTAGATAGGCAGAGCCAGCTGTCACTCACGCAGCTGGGCGGATCCCGTCATCTAAGTCGTGATCCGCTCCGGCTGCGGCGTCTCAGTATACCGCGAGCTGTAGCTCGCGGTATACTGAGCTTAGGGTAACGGGAGGATGCTAGTTTGTGTCCTCCCGTTACCCTTAGGAGAACTATGGGGAAAAACACTGACCCCATAGTTCTCCTTTAACCTATTGTTTCATTGGTTAGCAATCATCTCCCAAAGACTATATTGTTCTAAGTGTGTTAATAATGAACACCAAAAAATCTGATTAGACTCTTTTGTTTTTAAAGTAGAACTCTGGCCACAAATTTTATTTATCCTTGCAGTAGGCTACCCCCACACTGCAAGGGTTAACTGCTCGTTTTTGTCTAAGTTAAAAAAAAAAGTTATACTCACACGATCCTCGGAGATCGGAGTTTCTGCACAATGCTGTATAAATACGTGTAACGTTCTTCTAATCAAATAAAACTTAATTCAGCATTCCTCAAGATCTCGGTGCTTCATCTAAACTCATAACCAACAAATGTATGGTTTTACACAATTAATTTATGTTTGCACATGTGGTAAAAAAAAAGAGTTCGAGGGAGGTTATGTTTTCACTTATTGTTGGTTTTCTGCTACTGCTGAATGTGGCCTTATCAATGGGCATGTATTTGTTTTTTGGATTATATATCAGCACCTTTCCCAACCTCCTATGAACAGTTGCTTGCCCACAGTTGATCTGTTGGTTATAATGATGATTATCTTTTGTTCTTCTTGCCTTTGATTTAATTCCAAAAACGAATGCATTGTGCAAAGTGCATTAACCTACGAAAACCAGCAGTCAGAATTCACTGTATTGAAACTAGACCAATATTTAATGTTTGCTGACTGGTTGCAGTGAATGGTACATGTTGCAGTTTGTGTTCTGTTCTGTTTTAATAAATTAACTGTTTCCTATGAAATTCTAATCCTTTTTCTACCCATTCCCTTGCAGTACTTTGCATAAAACACCTACAAGTTGAAGCTGAACAGGTTGCCTTGAAGAACCTAAAGCTTGCCAACAGATTTCCTCCCAAAGTCTCTCATTATTCTGCCGTGACCCCTGTTTTGGTTCTGGCACTGTTGGGTATGGCAGTGGCAGTATTTGTTATAAAACAAGCTAAGTCTAAGAAGATGCTGTGTTGGAAACGGAGCTATGAAAGGCTGAATGGCAGTTCCCGGGCTATGACATACTGTGATGAGGACACCATTGTTCATAAGAATGCCTCTGATGCTGAAGAGGAAGACAGTATGGATGAATGTGACATAGTATACAGCACAGGGGATGGAACCGTGTACAAAAAGTATAGCTTTAAGTTAAGGCCAGCTGATAGTAGGGCATTGCAGGAAATGACATCTATAAACAAAGTATAATGTTATGAAATATTTTTTGTAGGTTATTTTTGTATGCACCAATTCCAACCAACGCATATCTGAGCAATATATATGCTTAGTGCCGTATTAAACACTTGGGAGATCAATTAGCTAGCTGTTAGCTTACTGCTTCTTAAATTAAATTGAAAGAAAAAAAAATGTGATCAGATTAATGGATTTATAGGAGAAAGTGGCCTTTTCTAATTGGTGCAAAAGGCGACTGTCTCCTGTAAGGACGTGTTTCCCTTGTACTTAACACAAATGTTTGTCTGATGATTGGATGTAGACGTGATAACACGGATATTATAAGTAGGGGGATTGTGCACAAGTGAAGCATATTTGTCATCTATGTACAACATTATATTCTCTGATTATATGTACACTGCCTCAAAAAAAAGTCACCACCTGGATCTCGTGCGGTATTATTATCTGGGATTATTTCAGTTGGTCCGGTCTAGGTTCAGCAACATTATGTCCCAAAAAATTAGGTTAGCTGCCTACCTGAATATACTGATTGACCAGGTTTTTCCATCAATGGATTTTTTCTTTCCTGATGGCACGACACATTCCAAGATGACAATGCCAGGATTCATCTGGCTCAGATTGTGAAAGAGTGGCCTTGGGAGCAAGAGACATCATTTTCACACATGGATTGGCCACCACAGAGTCCAGACCTTAACCCTATTAAGAATCTTTGGGATGTGCTGGAGAAGACTTTACATCATGGTCCGATTCTCCCATCATCACTACAAGATCTTGGTGAAAAATGAATGCAACTCTGGAGGGAAAAAAATGTTGTGACATTGGATAAGCTTGTTGAAACGATGTTGGGGCGAATGCCGTAATCAAAGCTAAAGGCGGTAAAAAAAATAGATTTGTTTTTGGCCAGGCAGTGTATATACCCACATGCTCAGTCAGCAGCTCCCTCGCTTCTCACCTCAATTTCTTTCCTCCGCTCACAGCACCTTTACTCCAGGTCAGTGCCTCCCACTCACCTCACAATCTTCTTCATTACATTGCTCACACTGCATCTTTTCCCAAGCACAGCTCATCCCTCCCAGCTAGGGTAGGCCTCTGGCCGGTACTTTATCAGCCTAGCCGATTAAAATGGAATTTGTTGCAAATGTTAGCAATACCAGAAAGGCAGGCTTTTTTCCAGAAAAAGTGGCACCCCTACTCATAGTCCCCACAAAAGTGCAAATAGTTTCTATTGTAGGAAAGCAGCCTTATTGTTACTGAGACACATGCTTTCACGTTATTTCCTGATCTTGCTTGAAACGTTCTGACACTTTTATGTGCAGTGTCACACCTTGTTAAACAACATATTTAAACAAAGCATTAATCATGCCATTCTAATAAAACACAGGATATTGTTTTACAGTGAGATGTTGAAATCATTACAGACATTAAATCTACACATTTTGCAATTGTGTTGTAATAAAGGAACAATCATCCAGTACCTGACACTGCTATAAACTATAGGGGCTGAAAGATTTAAGAACGTTTATAACGTCAGGAATTTTTACACAATACAGCGTGTGGCTATTTAATGAAATTATCCAGTCATGTAAAAGTCAAATTCCTGTTCGCCATTTTAAATCTGCACATGATTGGCTAATTGAAGTAAATATTCACACAGCGCAAATATGTGCAAATATCATGTATTTACATTGTTTGGATCAGATTTGATCTGTTATATTACCAAAATATATTTTCTAACCAAACGTTCTAAATTATACTAAAATCAGGCAGATATTGATTCTGCACAATTGTAAAATTGTGAAATAAAATATGTGTGTGGTCAGCATTAGATTGACAGCACTGTGCAATGCACCCTGTGCAAAAACTGATCAGGTACATATTCTAGAGGCATTTTAAATGGATTCAGAGATTTCTTTAGAATAAATATCTCAAACTGGATTAAATATAGTCTTTTATATCTGCCAGGAGTTCAGTCTTAATATTTCTCATGATTTGATGGAAACATTGAGGGGAATTTATCAATACTGGATTAGACAAAATCTGGAGCAGCTATGCATAGTAGCCAATTAGCTTCTGTCTTTCATTTTTAAAATCCTAACTGAACAAACTGAAGAGAGACGCTGATTGGTTGCTCTGGGCAACTGCTTCAGATTTTGTCTGCTCCAGTTTTGATTAATTCCCCTCTAGTTCTGAGGGAGGGGGCGTGCCCCAGAAACACGTTAACCCTGCCACTCTGAGCTGTTGGGAGACGGCTCTGTTGCGAGAAGACCAGGCTGCGGTGTGGCATTTGATGGGCTGCTAGCCTTCAGAGAGACGCAGGGCAGCCATCAGAAATTTTTGGGCCCCTTACACAGCTTTAGGCCTGGGCCCCAGGGCCGGATTAAGAGCATCAGGGTCCAAGTGATGAGGATTTCGGTGGGCCTTTTGGTGGAAATGTTGACGGTCACCGGGGCCCTCTTCCTCCTTTCCGGGCTGTGATTTGTAGTCTCTCTACAGCTTGGAGTCAGTGGTGGAGCGCCAGGGCCTGGTTGCAGCTGTGAGTCTGGTAGAACTGCCACTGACTGCAAGTTGTAGAGGACTACAAATCTTAGCAATACAATATACAGCAGTGCAGAATACTGCCAACTATAGAGGACTACAAATCCCAGTAATGCATTATAAAGCAATGCAGACTACTATGAAGCTACATACCCTGTGTTTCGCCAGGTTCATGGCCTGATGTCTCCAGGGTCTCAGGAGGGCTTTGCAGGGTTTCAGGGGGGCTGCACAGGCTCTCAGGAGGCGGTGCAGGCTCACTGGTGGCCAGTGCATGCTCTCAAGCAGTGTTCATTTTGTCGGCAAATTCTTTTTTTCTGTTTTTTGGCAGTTTTTCAGCAATAAAAATTAAATTAAAGAGTAGTTAATGTGGCAAAAACAATTTTCGTCCGGTACCCAATTTTCATCAACGTTCTCCTCCCCACTGGTGCTGGCTGCAGCGATCTGTATTCCTTTCAATCCCCGCTGCTCTCCCGCCGGTATCGGCAGAGGCAGTGGGAACACTGATCACTGCACCTGGCACCCCTCAGGGAGGAGAGACTGTCACTGCATTCCCCTGCTGCTCCCCCTCGTACCTCTGCTGCTGCCCATTCCTCCTCCTCCCCTGCCGCCTTGTTCCTCCTTCTCTGGCCACCCCATTCCTCCTTCCCTTCTGGCGGTGTTCTATCACCGGTGTCAAGTCGCCAATCAGCGGCTGGAAACATTAGCCAGCCTGCTATTGGATATTTTAAATTGCAATAGCAGGCTGGCTATTCCACCCACCCACCCCCTGCTGTCAATCAGCAGAAGAGGACCTGATGGGGAACTTTCTCCTTCAGTTCACTCCTCTGCTGATTGACAGCAGATAGTGGGCGGGTGCAATAGCCAGCCTGCTATTCCAATTTAAAATAAGCAATAAGAGGCTGGCTATTGTTTACAGCCACTGCCTGCTGTGTTGACATTCAGCTTCCGCAGTAGCTGAATCCAGTGAAGTGGAAAGGTGACACTAGGGGTCTAAAAGACTCCTAATGTCACCATAAAGAGAACCTGTCACCTCCAATGTGCTATCACATAGAGGGCTTGTGAGCCCCCCCCCCCCCATGTGATAGCAATGAAGTTAACAAAAAATTAAAAAAATTAAAGTTAAATAAAATTAAAAATGTTTCCAGGGATATATAAAGAAATGAGTTTGAACATGCTAGAGACGTGCTTAAATAATACATTACACTAAAAATAAACCTATTAGATTTTAGTCAACTAAAACAAAAAATAATCTGATGACTAAAATGTGACTAAAAATAAAAATAAATTTTTGTCAAAAGACTAAGACGAGAATGAAATTTGGTGCCAAAATGAACACTGCTCTCAAGGGGCCAGTGCGGACTCTGGGTGGTCAGTGCGGGTTTTGGGTGGTCAGTGCGGACTCTGGATGGTGGATTGCGGTGGTCAGTGCGGGTTCTCTCCCTCTCCCCCACCTTAGTGTGTGTCTCTGCAAACACCCCCCTCTCCCCCACCTTAGTGTGTGTGTTCCTGCAAACACCCCCCTCTGCAGCTGCTTTAAAAACACTTACCTTAACAGTCCAGCAGTTGTGCTCCTCTCATGCATGCCTCGCTCCCAGCTTTGAAAAACAGCAATGTACTTCTGTTCATTGTAAATAATTAATCTTATATTATGCTTATGATTCCTGACATTGAGGGACTTGGTAGAAATATTTTGCTATATTTTATTAATGAACTTCTGTGTGTCCAAATGTTAATTTCTGTAGAGCAGATTACCTTTACTCTGCGATGGTAAAATTACAAGTGAAATTAAAAGAGAACTTTGGGGTAAGTGTTTTTCCCCATAGTTCTCTTTAGGGTCTCAAAAGGACATATACTAACCTCCTCCCATGACCCAAAGCTCAGTATATATACTGAGAGCTCTGCAGGTGGGATGGATCCCAACAATACTGTCGAGATCCACCCAGCTGCGTGAGTGACAGCTGGCTCTGCCTATCTAGAGGCAGAGCCAGCTGTGCCCGCCCCCTCCCCGTCCGTTCCTCCACTCAGTGCTGAAGGATCGGAGAGGGTAGGGGGGAATCCCTGCGGAGAGCATTTTACACCAATGTATTGCTTTACTGTATATTTCAAAACCTTCCTTTTCATATTTTAGTGCATATTTATTAAGTGTCAAATAATTTGGCTTAGTTGCGGATCACATTTGCTGCTTGAAAACTCCTCAAATCAGTTTCCATTCTCTGCACATCTAGATTTCAGATCCAGGTCTCTGCATCATTTTCTGTATTTATGTTGATTAAAGTTATCATTGCTTTTTTTGTTGGGATAGGGATAGACTTATCAACAACGTGCCCATTATTCCTCCAGAGGATGGGCTTAGGGACGGTTCACACCACAAACAGTGCGTTCCAGAGCTGTCAGGCTCCGGAATGCACTGAATCGCATTACGGCCGGCTCGCTGCGTTCAGCACTTGCAGCATTTTTGCAGATGGCACAGAACCGGAGCACAGACACTAATGTGCCACACGTTCGGGTGCGGGCGATCACACTGCGGGCGGGGGGCATGGCTGTGGTGCCATAGACTTAAACCCATCGCCATGCCCCCTCCCACCCCTAAATGCAGGGAGCCGGCCGGAATGCGATTCAGCACGTTCCAGAGCCTGACCGCTCTGGAACTCACTGTTTGTGGTGTAATCCAGCCCTTAGCATCACATACATTTGATGGTCATCTGACACTCTACAAATGACCATGTCAGCTGTAAAGCTGAATTCCAGTCTTACCTACTGTCTTGTACAGTTGTACAGGCTCTGCGAGCTTCTCACAATATGCATTAGAACCAGCATGAAGTCAGGCAGAGGCCATCTTATTTTATGCCTGGATTAGTCCAGCACCATCTAGTCCTTTCCTCCCCTGCTGCATTGACCCTGGCCCACCCCTTGTATTCATTGGATTTCAGTTATTTCAATCATGGAGGCTCACCATCACATGTGGGCTTTACCACGGCTTCCTGTTTTCAGGAAGCTATGTACAACTGATCTGATTGCATTGCACAGAAAAATACGGAGACCCAGTGATGATGTCACTTGGTCTAAAATAAGGTATATAATAAATAAAGGGTTTAAAAAAAAATAATGTAAATAACATGTTCCTGCGAGTAGAAAGCAAGGGTCAGGGAGGGCAAAATAGAAGATATAAAACTTTTTTTTTTTTACCTCCAGCATTCACCGTTTCTACTCACGACCAGGAAAGTTTGTACTTTCCCCAAAGGTTGAATAGCCAACAGAATTACGGTAAACCTAAGCAGATGAATGTTCCTAGATTTGCTTGCTCATTTCAAATATGTTTCTTAGTTTTACACCTGAATATATTATATGCTTGTCATTAACATAGGTCTTAAAGGGAATGTATAGTCTTTTTGTATAATACTGTATAATTGTGATCATTTCCATATAAATAAAAGTTGCAATGTATGTTAATATCTAAAATAAACTTGTAAATTGTTTTATTTATTTAAGTACATGAAGCAGTGACAATCACCTTTTGCATGTGAAGACTTTCCTTCCTGTTTACAGAAGGACTCAAGATTCAGCCGTTAAGCACTATACATTTTAAAGACCATGCTGTAAATGTGTGCTAATATATTGTTGTGGAAAAATGGGGAGATTTGTCTATGTCCATAATGGGCAAATAGGGTGCCTCTGACAACAAGTCTAACTATTTGTCAGAGTGTAAGTCTAGGCTTCTGTCCCAGGGTGGGAGAGAGGGAATTTTGTGAATCCCAGCATCTCTAAAATGGGGCTTTTTGTCCTGTTGGTGCTGCAGATTATTAATGTGCTATATGCAGAGAATCATCTAGTTACTAATATGGAGATTTACATCTTTAGGGAACAAAGGGATGCCAAGTTTCAGCTTTAAGCATGACTTTATGGTTCATGTTTTGCTGTGCACAGGAGAAGGGGAAGCCACACAACCATGCAAAAAAATATATTGCATCTTGTGTAGCACAGCGTTGGCCTAGTAACTGTTACAGCCATGTAGACCTCAGAAACAGTAAGCATTTTCATACTAATAAGGTTATTTCACTTCCACTATCCAATGCAATGTGGACTTTTGAGTTACCAACACACATCATTATTTCTGTTACTATATTAGTCTTTATTAACACTATATACAATGATTAAAATCAAACAGTTAAAACAGGAACTATTTGCACAAATAGGAGTTATTCACTAAGGCCTGGTTCACACCTGTACGTTTTGTAGTGCGTTCAACGCTCTACAAACGCTCTACAAACGCTCTACAAAACGCTCAAACATGAAAATCCCATTGTTTTCTATGGGTATGGTTCACATCAGTGGTCAGTGGTCTAGTATGTCTTCCATTTTCTAATTATTGCTCCCACAGTTGATTTGTTCACACCAAGCTGCTTGCCTATTGCAGATTCAGTCTTCCCAGCCTGGTGCAGGTCTACAATTTTGTTTCTGGTGTCCTTCGACAGCTCTTTGGTCTTCACCATAGTGGAGTTTGGAGTGTGACTGTTTGAGGTTGTGGACAGGTGTCTTTTATACTGATAACAAGTTCAAACAGGTGCCATTGATACAGGTAATGAGTGCAGGACAGAGGAGCCTCTTAAAGAAGAAGGTACAGGTCTGTGAGAGCCAGAACTCTTGCTTGTTTGTAGGTGACCAAATACTTATTTTCCACCATAATTTGCAAATAAATTCATTCCAAATCAGCCAATGTGATTTGTCTGGATTTGTTTTCTCATTTTGTCTCTCATAGTTGAGGTCTACCTAGGATGCCAATTACAGGCCTCTCTCATCTTTTTAAGTGGGAGAACTTGCACAATTGGTGGCTGACTAAATACTTTTTTGCCCAACTGTAATGTGCCAAATTACTACGCATTCCCTTTACATGTTTATTTGTAAAACAGAAAAATTGTTTTAAAAAAAGTACATATAAAATTATAGTTTGAAAATGTATAACATTAAACCAAAATACATCAACATTCATTCTAAATGATTACATTTTCTTTGTGGCATTATAGCAATACAGCAGAGTAACAATATAGCATGGCTCATCTATAATTTTAATGAATCAGCTTAACTACAGACAAACTGGGAAGGTCAGGTCCTCTTTCCTCAACTGCATGTGAAGAAGGGGAGCTACAATTTTGATAAACAATCTTTATCTCTGAAAGTTGTGAGTAGTACAGATAAAGAGGGGAGAAATGTGATTGCTACAAATACTTTTGGTGTAATAACAACTTTACAGTTTGCAATGCATACACTGCAAATGAGAATTGTTGATTATTCTAGCTTTCGTGACCAAATCATTGGGATTTTATTAAAGACAGGAGGCAAATATTTTGCATAACTCTCTTTACTGACTCCCCATAGCAGCAAATAAAAACATAACAGAAACGGAACAACCAATAGCAGCACACATCATGTTATAAAGTCCGCCCAGGCAAAGGTACGTCCTCTTTCTTTGAAGCAGTCTCCATGGACGAAACAGGTAGAGGAAAAACTGGAACTCAAACCGGAACCAAGGCGAAAATGGAAATGAGAACCACCATCTGGAACACTGTCTTATAAATAAAATCCTGAATATTCGGTCACAAAAGCTAGAATAATCATCAATTTTATGACAAGACAGGAGGCTTCATATTTTGCAGTTTTAACGCTGAAGAAGAGAAGTCACAGAACATGCAACCACTCTGAAGTAGAAAGTCCAAATGGTAGAGTACCTGGACCAATCCACTGACCGCATTATGCTAGCGAAAGAACTACCAATAGAGTGATGTACGGCTGAAATCAGCTGTACCAGCCTGAAGTGAATAGCCGAACAGTGTTCGGCTCACTTCACTTCAGATCGGTCATTCACTCGGCTGCCCTCGGCAGCTTAGTGAATAGACCCCATAGTCTTTTTCCAGCGTGAAAGGAAAAAAGAGACTCCATCTGGCGTAAAGGACAAAGCATCATCATCGAAAGCCCAAAGTCAAACACTCGACGAAAAGAAAACCAGGCAAAGCAAAGCTGTCAACTTTGCCGATAATTGTTTCAAAGACAAGGAGTCATTTTCTGGCAAGGCACGCAAGAAGTGCAAGACCATCGAGACATCCCAAAGATGGGAAAAAGGAGAAGCAGGAAGCTGAGACAGGCGGATGTCTCGAAGGAGGCAAAAGAATAAGGGATCCCTGCCAATCGGCAAGCCAGCCATGAGGACGTGGCCTGCAAAAACAGCTGAACGCAAGACATCGACCGTACGGAAATGTCTTCCCTCAGCAAAATGCGGAGTACCGAAAATCGCCGTCTCATTCCACGCATCCATGTGTCGAAGACACCATGTGAGTTTGACCCAGATGTAGTCTGCCACCAGTTAATCGTAGGGTGGATTGATCCAAAGATACCTCATCTTCAAGCACTACATGGCTCGGTAATAAAGAGGCCCTGGAAAAATGGCCCAAATGGAGGAGGAAAGAAGACCCACGATCCTGGTCTAGGAGCCCAGGAAGATATGAGTCTGACGAAGTACCTTCCGGAGTTTTCTCTTGATGCCGACAATTTTGGCAGTGGGAAGCTTTAGTAAGGAGAAGATGAAATCGGTCTCGAAACCGAGAAATTGCATGTGTTGGGAAGGAATAATGGAGGATTTACAAAAGTTGATGATGAAACCCAAATCCTTCAACCAACGGATCAACCAAGAGGTTTGGGTGTTTGGGTGTGCAGTCTGTCTGGATTGGCATAGAAAAGAAGAATATGGTCCAGATAGATGATAGATGTGATGCCCTGGGAGCGGAAAAAAGTAGATCACCGATTTCAACCATTTGGTGAAGCACCAGGGGCTGAGCTCAGACGGCTGAAATGACAGAGATGGGACTGCCAGCGGAACCGTAGGAAACTGAGTGTATTGGAATCGTAAGATAGGTACCTTACAGATCCAAACCAGTGAACCAGTCCCAGTCCAGAAGCAGATCCCTGAGAAGATGGATTCCTTCCATCTTGAAGTGATGATAAACCACATGGTCGTTTAAGGCCCAGGGATTGATAACTGGATGAAATTCCCCGCTTTTCTTGTGCACCAGCAAGATGTTGCCTCATGCATTAGCTCATGCAATTCTATGTGAACAAGTTGCTGAGCCTCTTGACTGCAGAAGAGGGGTTTGGGAGGGTGGACCTGGAGGGGAGGAGACACGAACTCTATTATGATACCCTCCACCATCTGAAGGCCTTAGGTGTCGGAGGTGATGACACAGCCACAGGAAGACCTACAAGGGAAGAAAATAAGCATAAGAGGACACAACTGGAGGCGATCTCCCTCTGCTACAGGTAGTGTAGCCCCTGCCATGAAAGGATCCTCTGGCTGTAGGAAAGGGCGCCCCCTGGGATGAAGAGTAAGAGGACAATGGAAGGGGTCTTAGGGAACTTTGGGAGCCTGGAAAGGAGCCACGGTTGGTTGCACGGCCCCTTTGCCGACCAACACTGTGAAAAACACCAGCATGCTGAAAAACTCTCTTGAGGAAACTCTCCACTTTATCCAGGGACGTAAAGGAGCTGGGATGCTCCTTGACTCTCCAAAGATGATGAAAGACTCTCCAAAGAGTTTGCCATCAGCTTTGGCGCCAAGTTCTCTCTCCGCCATATCAGACAGGCGTGCATTGATGCGCAGCAGTGCAGCTCGGTGGCCTTCAGTGGAGATAGCTGTGTTTGCGTTTCCCAGCAGGCAGATAGAGTGGTGAATCAAATCCAGAATTAAATGAGGATCCAGAGGAGTACCCTATGCCAAAGCCTCAGTCGCAAGGACAAAGACCTGCGTCATGGGTCTAGAGACATCAAGCAGTTTGATCTGTGCAGCATTTAAGCCCTTTTCCAAACCCCTCCTGGGGTCACATCCCTTGTTAGTCATGTAGGTGACCATGAACTGGTTGAATTCAGGCATAGCCAAAACTTTGCCCCGGATAGTGGATCGAGGGCATTACGCCCGAAGGCGATTACGGACCTGTAGGTATCTGGCAATATGGTCCAGACGAGTTCACTCAGATGATCTGGGGTGACGAATAAATCTTGGATCAAAAGTGCTTCTTATGGCACTAAAATTACTTGCACATATGGAAAAAAAGAGAGATACCTCCGACACTTCACATAGAATAATAAAACAAGTACAAAATTCATTTTAATCAAATTTCTATTAGTACTTAGAAAACACTCCTGAGTTCACTAAGATTAATGAAGGAAAAATGGAAAAATTTATTGTGAATGATGTAGACTGTTAGTGATCCTTTCATTTTATAGAACCTGCTTGAGGTTATAGTTAGGGGACAGATTTTGTTGTTTGCATTGTCACATAGGAAGAAACTTAAATTGTTTGGAAATCCAATCACTAAAATCTCATATAAAACTTTAACATGCCAATCTAATTTCAAAAGTCATGTTAAATATTATCAAATCCACAGTTTTCCCTAAAATAAAAACCAGTGGTCGCACTATGAAGGTCTTTGCTTAGCTACTTCCAGTTAATATGATCCGTCCCTGTTTTTCAATTTTTCTCCTGCTGGAGAATCATCATGAAGAGAGTTATGAAGGTAGAGGCCTAGAGACACATAGGTGCATTTATAGTTTGGACATATATGCTGGGTGTATGGAGTGTCTGCATTCAGAGCCCTAGATAGACACAGAAAGGGACTCACGGGGCTTTTATTTTTTATTATTATTCCTCTGTATATTCTTTGTTGGACTGTTTTCATTCATCTGTTTCTGGGATCCAATAAACGATACACTCTGGAAAAGAGGTTTACTTGGATATTGCTTGAAGATTGCTTTCTACATATTCTTTTTCCCAACACTTATAAATATATCCATGTTTATATAAATTTATAAATTAAGGATTTGTACCAGAAGTCGTTGGTGACATCAGTCCTATGAGGTGACTTGTGATAGAAGACCAGTGAGTAGAATTGTAACAGAAGACTTATGAGAGCCCAGAAGATGTGCTGCGGCTCACAAAATCAGGTAGTTACGTAGGAGTCTGACCAGGGCTGGATTTACTCTCCCTGCTGCCCCAAGGCCAGGTTCTGCAATGCGCCCCCTTCCCCCCATCAATGGAGAATGGCAACCGGATGGCAGGGTCGGCAAGGTTATTTTTATTTATTTTTATTGTTTCTTTATTTTTTAACTTTTTTATCACTTTTTTAAAACTTTTTTACATTTTTAGCTTATCGTTTACTTTTTTATTTTTTATAATTTTTTAAATCTTATTATTGTTTATTTTTTATCATTATTTTCTTATTTTTTAATAATTTATTAGTTTTTACTTTTTAATCACCTTTTTATTTAATTATCATTTCTTATTATTTTGTAAATTTTTATAATTTTTTTTTCCACTAAACTTTATTGCTATCACACAGGAGCCAGCTAACAAGCCCCTGTGTGATAGCCTTTGGAGGTGACAGGTTCTCTTTATTGAACCTGTCACCACCAATGCAGGAGTTCTAGCACAGCTCTCACTGTATACACGGAGCGACAGGGTTAGTTTTAACAATGGTTGTATACCAGGATACATGGTATATCATTCACTTCGATCATATTATACAAAGTGGTTCACTGTTTGTTATATTGTTAGATTTGTAAGGCCCACTGCCTGAGTTATAGCAGCTTCTAGCAAGTCCGGTTTTTCTTGTTTTTCTTGTTTTTTGTTCATAAGCGCAGGTTTTTTTGTTCATAAGCGCAACCAGAGGAGAGAGGTAGGTGCGCGGGGGGGGGAGGGGTGGACGGACAGGCTGCACACATTTTACACGTCGTGATCTCAGCGACATCGCCGCGATCACTTGTAAACGAACAATCGGCTTCCCCACAGTACATTTAGTCCTGCCTTCCCAAAGCAGGACTAAATGTAGAAGGCAACTTACCGCCCAGCGATTCCACACCGCTGCCGCCCCTCTGCGCACTGCTGCCCCGAGGCCTGACCTCGGTGGCCTTGTGGGGAATCCGGGCCTGAGTCTGACCCATCAGAACACTGTGCCTTGGACCAGAAGTCCTGAAATGTGCAATGCAGATACAAAATTAAGACCGAGCCTCAAATGCGTCAAGTACGCAAAACGTTATTTTTACCAATATTAATAATATAATTACAATGCTTACTAAGTGTGAAGAAAGTGTAAGTTCTGACAACGTTAACAGATGGGTTTAAAATGTATTAAGCGACATGGTGGTCCGTATGAAATCCCAGAAAAATGTAAGCAGACATGGACCTTAATGAGAGAATTTTTTGACACAAATTTAATTGAATTTAATTTCAGAAAGTTGTATTGTGCAGGGCTTGTTATCTTGCTGTGTAGCATTAAGGCCGGGTTCACACCTGGGCGTTTGCTATATGCGCGTTTTATGCGCGTGCTCTTGCGTGTGTAGCGCGTTTTTCTGTCCAATGAAATGTGCGTTTGACGCGTGTTTTTTAACCTCCCTGGCGGTATGATTATTTTTTTTCCTTTTTTGCTCTATCTGTTTTTGCTCTAACTGTTGTTTTTAACTTTTAAACTTCCCGCCGGTTCTGCCCTAATCTGCCCCATCGCGCGAAAAAGAAGCTCAAGTACTTTTTCTGCGTAGGGCGTTTTTCAGCGCGACAAAACACTCTGAAATACGCCCAGGTGGGAACCATGCCTATAGTAATTAATAGGATTTCACGTCTGGAGCATTTTTCAGTGCTTCGATCAGCTCTGAAAAACGCCCAAGTGTGAACCCAGCCTAAAAGATTCCGTTAGGGGTAAGGATGAAGAAATTTCCGAAATACAAAATTTACAAAAATTGATAAAAGCAATAAGACTTGTGAGATGTCAGAAACCAATAATTTCAATTTAAAACTGCATGCAGTTACTATTGGAGAGGTGTTGTTATATAACTATAATAGTAACATAATGAAAGTACAGCTTGTGATGAGAGGTCTAAAACCCAAAGAACTGGATTCAAGCGGTTTCAAAAAGTACATATTTTACATGAGTCAATGCGGAGCACTCATTACTTCATCAGCCCCAATGTAACCCTTCTAACTGATAATTTATAATTTTTGCCTACACTGGCGAAGGTGCAGTTTTGCGCCACCCCCATCCCTCAGCGCCCTCAGACAGCAGCCTTACGCTAGCGCCAAGTTGTAAAATGAAACATGGTCAGATTGCAACCCCCCACTTCCCTGAATCATAGGGTTCATCTCCCCACAGGCTTGTGTTTTTTGTTCAAAGTTGCGGAGCTGTGCGTGGCTCCGCCCACACAACTGTGTCATCCATCCACTGGAAGGAGGAACTACAAGTGGAGGGACTACAAATCTCAGCATTACATTATACAGCAATGTAGAATAATACTATCAGTCATAGAGGATTGCAAATCTCAGCAATACATTACACAGCAATGCTGGATGTCAACCGACTATAGAGGACTACAAATCCCAGCAATGCATTATACAGCAATGCAGAATAATACCATCAGCTATAGAGCACTACAAATCCCAGCAATGCATTATACATCAATGCAGAATAATACCATCAGCTATAGAGAACTACAAATCTCAGGATTGCATTATACAACAATGCAGAATACTATGAAGCTACATATTCTGTGCTGCTCCAAGGTGATGGTCTGATGTCTCCAGCAGAGTGTCTCAGGAGGGCTGTGCAGAGTCTCAGGAGAGCTGTGCGGGGTCTCAGGAGGCCTGTGCAGGGTCTCTGGAGAGCTATGCAGGGTCTCAGGGGGGTTGTGCGGGGTCTCAGGTGTGCTCAAAAGCTAATAAAAATTTATGTATTGGTGCAGTACCTGGTCTTAATGGGTTAGACTCTTTCCTTTATAATTAAGTGGTTTGAGATCTTTCTGGTACTGATTGAAACATTTCAGTTTATTCTCAATATTGTCAAATGGTTTCCTGTTTTGTCAAAGCTTCATAATCCCCTGATATTAAAAATTAAAAAGCATTCTTGAATCCTTGACTGGGCCGATTTTGCTTTTGAGCTGAAAAGTTGAGGATCAATGTAAAACGTGTGGCAGATAAAATGAGGATCAATGTAAAATGCTTGCTAAAATGTATGTTTTTCACATTTAAAGCTGTTTTATGTATTTTGATATACATTTAAAAGTGATTAACTTAGTGTCAATATTTATAAAATAACTTACCTTAATATTTAAAGCAGAACTATATCTGCAGCAAATCTGCAAAGCATACTTGTACATTATTGCAGATTTAATCGCTATTGTACCCTCCTCAATGCGAGGTCCTCGTCCCCCCTTGGTACTCTATCCACTGTAGTCTTCTTTTGCATCCGCATTCTTTTCCCTTTGGCTATTGAGCAGTCACTGATGCATCACCCCAGCACTTGGCTCTATTCACTTGGGAGCGTACACTGCAGGCACCCTGCGTGCAGAGTACATGAAGTAAGAATTTTAATAACAGACAGGTAAAACAACTTTTTTTAGGTTATAAAGTCTCTTCTACCACAAATGTGTATGTGCTATCAACTTTTTTATTTTTCAGTTTAGTTCCGTTTTAGTAAATAAAAAAATACAAAATAAAAACAAATATATACAGTATATATACACACATCTATACACATCTATTGTACAAAACGCCGGGGATGGGTCCTGGAAGGCCGGTATATGTCCCCTCTGTTTGGGTGGTGGTCACTTTAAGGGGCAATAAAGTGTTAACTACCAGGCAGGAGGAAGTGGCTAGAAAACACAGGAATCTCCACACCTGCCCAGGCCCCTCACATGGGTATCAGCCGTACCCCCCTGATAGCGGCCCTGGCTGTGTCTGTGGGGGCACACGTGCGGGGATGTGTCATGCAGGCGGGCGGGTACGGAAGTGGAAGCAGCTCTGTGAGGTCCCCAGCAGGCTGCCCTTAGGTCTCCAGCAGGCGCGGGACCACAGGGCAGCCAAAACTATTTAAAAGTTGAAAGCGCTGGTATCGGTGCTTTGTATCAAAGCATTTTTACCAGTACAAGTAGCCATGAAAATTCCCATTCCCACTGATACCTATACTAGTGTCAGTGCACCCTTACCTTTGAATGCATATTTCAGTTTGCAAAATATATTTTTTTAAATTTCAGCTACTTTTTCAGAACCTTAATATACAGTATGTATGAAATAGCTTTTACCAGAAAAAAATACCATACCAATCAAATTTAGTTTCCAATAGTGGACATCCAAATACTGTACATTCATCTATGTATATCAATTTATGTATAAACTATTTTTACTCTAGGCCATTGTACATATATATAAAAAAGGAAACTAACATTTTTATTTTATGATATTTTGTGATATATTTTTTTTGGAGTTGTTTATTTACACAGATTCTCCCTACAATGTAATAAGACCCTTCTGCTGTATGCAAAATGTCCCCACATGTGTGAATTATTAATTGCCAATAAAACTGATAACGTTTAACTGATGGAGGGCATTTTGTTTTTCAGATGGCAATATTACCAAATCTGGCTCATTAAAAAAAGAAGATGTTATGAGTTGTTTTGTAAGCGGTAAAGAAAAAATGTGGGACTTTTTTGGATTTATTTTATTTAAATTTAAGGCAAAAGGACCAAAAAATGGGGTAAACCCTATCTCTACCGCCAACCTAGCCCTTACAAATAGAGGGTGAAATGTTATGTCTAAAGACAATTTCGGAACACTGTAATTATTTTCCTTATTTATTATTATTGTGTGTGTGGGTAAAGGTGGGTAAACGTTGTTTTAATTATGTATAGAAAAGCAACTAGTGAATGAAATGAACACATCTTTACCTTATTCAGTAAGCTAAGTGATCATTCACTTTGCAAAGTGAACATAGACTTTCCAAAAATAACTTTCACTTTGCTAAGAGAACAGTCTCTATTCCTTTAGTAAATCAATCCTCATACATAATGTTATTTGTTGTCTCTCTTTGCTCTGTTGTCAGAGCAGCAGCAAAACACTGCAGACGTAGAGACAAAAGTGTGTTTACGTTGCTTTGTCACAAGACCTCTGTGGCCATCCATAGAGATATGTCACTAAGAGTGACTGTGATTCCTGATTATTAGTGAAGTGCATGACTCAGGTTTTATCTCTATTTATTTTCACAATATCTGCAAAGAAACTAACAGAAATTGATATGATACAGTTCCAACCTGCCTATTTGCAGTATTCCCAATACACCTGCATGTCACTTAGAAGGTGAGCTTTTATTGCTCTTTCTTCCCTATTAGTTTTTGTTTTTCAGCTTTCATATCCGCTGATTGTATGTGGAGTCAGGCACATTTCAAGCTGACCAGGGGCATAACTAGAAATCACAGGACCCCATAGCAAAATTTTGTATGGGGCCCTGTGATTTCTAGTTACGCTCCTTGCAGAACCCCACTGAAATGCCACACAGCTAACCTGAGAGTGACCCTGCAGAGCCCACCATAGACTCCCTATGGTGGGCTCTGGAGGGTCTCAGGTGGGCTGCTCAGACCCCTGCACACATCTTACTTGACAGCCCGAGCTGCTGTCTGCCTCCTTCTGGTTGCCGACAGGCCTCGTCTCCTCCGCCTTCGGGCCTGGCCTCTTCCTCCACCATTGCCGGGCCCGCCTCCTCCTCGCTGCCGATGTCAGGCCCCGTCCTCCTCCACCACAGCTGCTGGCTGTCACTGACTCAGCAGTGGCTGTGAGGAGGAATGCGCTCCTGCACAGATCACCGACAGCGGTGCATTCCTTCTCAAAACCGCCAGTGACAGCCAGCGATGCCATAGCGACCAAGGTGGCCTGCACTGCATCAGGGGGACCCCTTTGTTCCTAATCCTGGCCAGCGGCCGCCTGGGTCTCTACGCCACTGAAGTTGACAATCAGCAATCATTTCCAAAACCTGGCTCAAACTAAATTCTGTAGCTGTTGTCCCTAGAGAACCACAAGCTTCTCCTTTTGTTGTTTTTATTTTTGGAAATCAGTGAGAAAGACAATAACATTTTGATTCACACAGACAACTGCCACACATTCTGCCTGCTCTCTTCCCCCTATTGTGGATTGAAATTACCTGCTTATAGCCACCATGTATCTTTCTAGTTTTGATGAGCTATTGGGAATACTGCCAAGTAATTTGGAATGTCAGGACACGTTTTACTGTGACAGTATTTCACCACTGGAGAGACTTCTCATCACCTTCACCATCACCTACTTTCCATGCATGTGTAATGTGCAATACTGGAACACAAAGAATGTGGAGCAGTTGCCGACAGTAGTCAATTATCTTTTGATAAAAAAAGAAGCTATTTGTTTGCCCAGAGCAACCCCTCAGACTTCCTGTTCCAGTTTTAGAAAATGTACCTTTGTGAGATTCCTT
>NW_017306350.1:851923-870045 GCF_000935625.1 Nanorana parkeri | reverse complement strand
TAAAAAAAAAATATGGTGAAGCCACATTTTTGAGATGAGGCTAAAAAAGGTGCCAGAGAAACCTCCCTGAAAATCACAACAGATGATATTCCAGTAAGAGGGTGGGGGGGGATTGAAATGGTGATGTTCCGGGAGCAAGACAGGGTCGTGAGATGCCATTTCATCTTCCGTTGCATGGATAGATGATCCTGTAGATATTGTCAGCGGTGAGGGAGTTTGAGGGCGGCTGGGATTGAAGTGGGGTTGTAACAAGAAGTGTTGGTGATGGTGGTGTGTAGGGTAAGTAGGATGTGGTGTTGCTGTTGTGGTTGGTGGTTGTGAAGTTGGGAGAGGGTGGTATGGTTTGGGCCTGTTGTTCTGTCTGGGAAATGGCTGAGGAGATCATGGTCACGATTCTGGCCATAAGTTCTCTCTTCTGTTGCTCTGGCACCCTTTTTAGACTGTTTGAGACACAGAAAGAAAATGGGCCACATTTGACAGTGGGGGACCAGGCTGTGCAATTGCCTCTAGCACCAAGAAGATTGTCAACGAAATGCACAGGTCTTCTCCCTCTATTCAGTATTTAGTTCTGAACTGGCCCTGTGGTGGGTTTGTGCAGTTTCGGAGTAGGTGGGGGTTCTGGTGGTGTAGCTGAGGGTGGTGGTGTAGGGTCAGGGGGTTTCGCTCATTATCGGCAATTTGGGGGCATCCACTTCAGATATTGGGTCTTGTTCTCTTGTTTTTCCTCCTCTCTCTGGCCAGCATGCTTCCAGCTGCTCTCTGTGCTGTAAATAAGTAAAGCATATGTGAATGAATGTGACTGACACTTGCAAATGGGCCAGACCTGGAAATTGCAAGGATAACATACATTTAGATCCTGTGTCTGCAATGACAGCTTAGTGCTTACCTACTACCAATGTCCTTCATTTTTGCACCTAACAGTGTGCTCCCCTAACCACATTTAGCAGCCACATACACTTTCAGGTCTGTGCCATTTGCAAATGTACAGTAGCTGCAGTTTTGAAATTACTATCAAACAAACATTACACGAGCGACGAGTAATGGCCCGCTTCCCGGCTTCCTGATTGGTAACAGAAAACGAAACGAACGTTCGTACCAACGCTACCGAATTTCGTCCGAATTCCGAATCCGAATTGACTTTCACACCCGAATCCTGAAAAACGAAATAACACAAATCCGAATTTAAAACGAAACGAAACGAATTTTTTGGCAGTGCACATGTCTATTGGCCAGGAAGTCGGCTCCATGCTGATGGCTGAAAAGCCGTCTTCCCAGCCAATCAACATTGAGCCGGCTGTTCAGCCGACTCTGTGCTGATTGGCCAGAAAGCTGGTTTACCAGCCAATCAGCATGGAGCTGGCTGTTCGGCCGGCTCAATGCTGATTGGCCGTAAAGCCAGTTTACTAGCCAATCAGCATGATTGGCCGTCTTCCCAGACAATCAGCATGGAGCCTGGGCTACTTCAACAGTAAGCAGCCTCCGGCCTGTCCCAGTGCCACCAAGGGGCATCTAGCTGAACATTCAGGGGCTACCACCGTCCTGGATAAAGTGAACATCCTGGACCTTAAGTGAATAAAGCTTTGTTGATTTTATTTGTCCTTTTCAATGCCGAAAGTCCCTCTTTTCCTCTTCTTTTTTTCTGGCTATGGCAGTAAAGATGAGGAGTGCTGTTACATGCTAGGCTGAAAAATTAAAATTCACAAAAGAGTTCAGTTACCATATAAATGCACAAGGTCACATTCTAAATGTATTTACACCAACCCCTGAACTCCTGGAAAAAACATTATTTACTGCAGAGGGTGTGTTTTTACACCAGTTGATAGACACTGAGGTTGATTTACTAAAGGAGCAGAATATGTTGTCCAGCTTATTGAATAAAGTGAAGCTATGTTTTAATTTTCATAACCAGTCCTGTGCAAGGGAATTTTAGAAATGGGATATTTGTGTTTACATAAATGGATGATTGAAGTGAAAATAGCTCCAGCTTATTCAATGAGACAAGTGAACATTCTCTGTGCAAATTGAACGTACATTTTCCAAGATGAACATTTATTTTGCTCAGTGAATGGTCAACCACATTGTGTTCATCAATGCCTATTAGTCTAGATTTTAGGTGTTTTTAAGTGTTGGGCAGTGCCAGGGGCACAGCAGGCTGTATAAGGTTGCTGGCTTGCACTAAATGCCTATAATTAGGGATGCACTGATACCGATTCTAGTATTGGTATCGGTGCCGATACCGAGTATTTGGGCGAGTATGCTCCGATACCTTCCCTGATACCGGGAGATTTCCTGTGACCGTCAGTGCTGCAAGGGAACATGGAGCCAGCTTCCCAGCCAATCATCATTGAACCAGCCAAACAGCATGGGGCAGGCTTCCCTGCCAATCAGGTAGCTGGGCGGCGGGTAACGACCCGCCTCCCGACTTCCTGATTGGCCAAGAAGCCATCTCCATGCTGATTGGCTGGGAAGTGGGCTTCATAGCCAATCAGCATCGAGCCGGCCTAATAGAAGGAGCCGGTTTCCAGGGCAATCAAGAAGCCGAGTGGCAGGTAATAACATGATGCCTGGCTTCCTGGTTGCCCGGGAAGCTGGCTCCTTGCCAGGGGAAGTACAGGTAATCGGTATCGGTTAGTACCGAAATATAAATATCGGTACGTGATACCGGAAAAAACGGTATTGATGCATCCCTACCTATAATGCAGATGTGTGTGCATAATCTGCAATTATTGCTACTGACCCTGGCACTCTGCCTTATTTACTCCTGAACTATGTCTATTACATACTTCTGATCCCTATATGAAGGCTCAAGTTTTACATTTTCCCACTCAGTTTTGCCACACCCACAATTTGTGACAAATGCCGCATCATTCCTCTCCTCTAGGTGACGGGGGGAGGGGGGGGCTAGTCATGTAGGCTGTATGGGGCCCCACAATATCTAATGGTGGCCCTGAGTACAATGCATTACCTGGCAATAGTTTGGAGGCTAAATATAATTGTGATATATTTGCCAGGATACAGGATATAAAATATGAATTCCAATTTTGCGATGTACTTGCCAGCATCCAAGATTTGTATCGGAGTATTTGCACGAGTACGAGTACTCATGCAAATACTCGGTATCGCCGCCGATACCGATGCTTTTATCGGTATCGGTGCATCCCTAATGTAAACCATAGGATCCAATTTTGTGGTGTATTTGCCAGCATGTACGACATAAAACAAGATCCATTTGTTTTAGGAGAAGCAGAGGATAAGAATATTTCTATGATGCTAAACATGAGAACAGAAGTACTGTATAGTGATACTCCACAGTGGGGTAGCAGAATAGTTTAAAACATGTTTTTAATCATTTTAAAATATGTGAATAATAAAGAATTCGAACAAGATTGCATATGTTTAACTATATGACATGTTTGTTTTTTAAAGTTATGTATTAAAACATATTGCTTGATATACAAAGGAAATACATGGAAATGAGGTAATCCATATAATGGCAACTTTCTTTAGAGTCTTTATGAGAAAAGTGGTACTCATTTTTCCATATAGTAAACCAAATACTTGGGGGTATTTATTCATGAAGCAGTAAATCTGAAATTCACCAAACATTCACTGCAGATGAATCATACTGGTGCATGGGTTTAAAATGACAGTGATTGATTCACTACCTGTGAATATTCAGTGAAAGTCACTCCCACTGCTGTTTTAAATATGTCTCTTTGTATTTTGATTAGTGTATTTAGGTTAGTTTAGTTTATTTCATTTGATTTTTTTTGTTTTTTTGTTTCTTATTTGTGATCATTTTTTTAAACAATCACTTTAATTTTAATTTGTTTTCCACTATCTTTATTCATTTTTATGAAACAAATGTGAAATAAAAGAACAAATAATAAGCAGTACAAGCATACCAATTTTTAACACAGTGCTGTACTGCATCCTAACTGATGTTACTAGATTAGTTCAGTACAAAAAATAGGGCTGTAAATTGAGCTTTAAGCTGGCCATTCATGGAGCAAATTTTGCCCGCTCCTTCAAGAATAGAACATTTTCAGTTGAACAATGACTGTAGCTGCAGTCACTGCAGGAGTATTTTGACAGCAGCACATTTGTCAATAGTTGCAACAGGCAACTCATCTATCCAGGCTGTGGATGAAGGAATCTGTTAATTTTTTTTCATTTATCATGTTGGCTGAGCAAAATAAAATCTTCTAGATTATGGCCAGCGTTTAATAGTGGAATTTACAAAGCAGTGCTGGTTTAAAAAGCTTAGAAAATGAGACAGGATGAAGGCTGAAAACCTGAAAAGCAGGGTATGCAGGTTCTTCAGAAACAATAAGCAAAACAGAATGCTATCTGCTGCCTATTGGTTGGGTTATCTTGAAGTCACACATATTAGTTAAGCGTCCTAACAAGCTGTCTTTGTTGCAAGATGGAGCTGGAGGAAAGATTGACGTTAATGAGAATGCACAACTCTTGTAGGAGGAAGCTACGGCGACTACATCCAAACTATTGTCTGGCTTGTGTTTGCGTTTTATTTTTCTTTGCTGTGGTCCTAAAATATGCCTCCTTGGACTGTGACCTGGATGATGCCATTCAAACCGGGGATGTGAATATCCCACACTGCCGGGATCACTACTACATGGCTTTGAACTTGTTGGCCAGTGGAAGAAAAAACTGTAGTAAAATTATTGAAGGTGACTGGGATGAGGTAAGACAGACTTTGATTGATAACTTGGATATCAAAAAAAGGAAGGTTATCACCAATTATATCGATTATTTAAAACTTACCAAAGACTGTGCAACATTTAAAAAAAATAAGAAGTATGTTCTGTTTAGTCTGAGCAATGAAGAAAGACATTATCCTATTGCCTATTCTATGGTGATCCATGGTGACATTGAGATGTTTGAGAGACTTTTAAGATCAATTTATACTCCTCAAAATATTTACTGTGTGCACATAGATGTGAAATCCCCAGACACTTATCATCAGGCTGTGCAAGCCATAGCTTCTTGCTTTGACAACGTGTTTGTTGCATCAAAACTGGAGTCGGTCGTATACGCTTCATGGTCACGAGTCCAGGCTGATCTGAACTGTATGGAAGACCTGTTGAAAAGTACTGTAGAGTGGAAATACCTTATCAATACCTGTGGAACAGATTTCCCTTTAAAGACCAATGCTGAAATGGTCACAACCTTAAAGTCATTAAATGGGAAAAACAACTTGGAGTCTGAAACACCACCTGCACATAAAAAACGAAGATGGGAATACCACTATGAAGTTAAAGGTCACATAATAAAGACTGATGTTAGGAAAGAACCACCACCCTCAAATATGCCGATTTTCACCGGCAATGCATATATAGTGGTCACCAGAGAATTTGTGAAATCTGTATTTGAAACAGCCATCGCAAGAGAATTTTTGGACTGGGCAAAGGACACATACAGTCCTGATGAGTTTCTCTGGGCTACACTTCACAGGGCTTCCTGGATGCCTGGATCTCTTCCCAAGAACAGGAAATATGACACATCAGACATGATTGCGCTAGCAAGGTTGGTGAAATGGGGGAGTCTGGAGGGGGACACTAACCAAGGAGCCCCTTATTCTGCATGCACTGGGAAACACAGAAGAGATGTGTGTGTGTATGGGACTGGAGATCTGCACTGGATGCTCCAGCAGCATCATTTATTTGCCAATAAATTTGACCCAAAGGTTGATGATCATGCCATTCAATGTTTGGAGGAACATTTAAGATATAAGTCTCTCTATGAGAAGATCATGTAACATATACTGCTCTTCTGTAAAACAAATTTTTTTGTTTGCGAAGTATTGCAATTGTGAAGTTAATATACGTGTTTGACACAAATGTTTTTAGTATTTAAAAAAACCAGGTCAGACAAAAGTGCATGTCATGTGATTCTCATATCCCATTTAGACACTAGAGGTCTAATGGTATGGAGAATTCATGCACGTGCAATAATATTCATTATTAAATGGACCAAATACCAAATATCCATTCTTTTTTCTGATACAGCGCATGCAGTGTATTGCGGTGCACTGTGGAGTTGGTGCATTGCACTACGTTGTGGTGTGAGTCAAAATTATCACCACAGTAAATGTGTATCGCTGTGTGCTGCGATAATGCTGCGATAATGCGCACTTTCCACAATGCACAGGTATCAGTGGGCTCTTAAAGTTGCCCTTTAGTACAGACTTATCACTGACTATAGATTCACAATATCCTAAAGCAGAATATTGGTCTAGTTAAAATCTGTGTTGTTTGGAAATGTTTAGGCCGAAATAAAATAAAAAAACTCACAAAAATATGCAAACCCCACACCTGACACACTCACAAATGATGTGTCTGTATATCCCTCCTCTGCAATGTTTCTTGCAAAGACAGGACTAAATTGCAAAAAATAAATGCATCACAGCAGCCAAGCTGTTTTTTTCTAAAACCAACTATGAATCAGCTCTGACACGCTGGAAGACACACGAGAATAAAAATGTAAGTCTGTGCATATATACACATGATATAGCCCACCAATGTCAACAAAGTGGCTTGTGTTGTAGTCACCAACCCACTGGCATCCACGGTGTTATTTAGAACACATTGCAGCATATGGGGTCCCACACCAAGGACTTCAAACAGTACTTAGTTTTTGATGATAAAAGTACATCCTTGGTGCGGGACACCTTTTGCTGCAATATATCCATGATACAGGTCACAGGGAGTTATTTTTTAGAAAATGCATGAGGGCAGGGGGTGGGTGGTACGTTTTGCAATTAGCTGCAAGTCTTGCTCAGCAAAGCCATTATAAGATAATAGGTAACTAAGGTAAAGATTATCATGTGGTACAAAAATCAAGTTTATCATACCTTCTAGCATCTAGTGTTAACACATACACGCTAAAACAACACCAATGAATGGGCTTATAAAGGCACTAAAACATGAAAAAAAGTCTAAACTCAGGGACATTAAGATAATTAAAACAGCCTATTACTCATTGTTTTTCTGAGAGATGGGCTCAAACACAGTAATATACACCTGATTCCATGGTTTTGTGGTAGCCGATAATCCCGTTTCTGGCAGTAAAATGTGGGCACTTGTACTGTGTCTGTGAAGGTTCTCATTCATCCAGGTCATGTTATATCTGTAAAAAATAAATCAAAGAAACTATACTTGCTGTATTTTTCTAAGCAAGTCCAGTTGCCTTGATTGTTTGTTTTTTTACAGATACTTCTTCTGTGGTCACAACCCCTTCCCTGATGACATGGTCGCTGGTCCTGCACTGGTAATGCAGTTTTTGTGAAGTTGGTGAGAGGTGGTGACAACATGACCGGTCAGGAACTAGCATGCACAATGGCTTTGACTGACTGGTCATTATACCTGGAACTGGCCGGAAGGAAGATTGCAGAACCCCTGAGTATGCTGAGTATTGTGTACTAACTCATCCCCGAGAAAGAAAGAGCAACAGATCATTTTTAATGTGCCTGAAGTTAGGTTTTAAAGCAGAACTGCTCTTAAAAAAAATCTCAATTAAAACAGATATACAACACCATATACATATGCAATACATTACATTCTGAACACTCTAGTGTATCTACTTTTATAAATATGTTAATTGTTAGATATTTTAATGCCAGTAAATTAAGGCAGTTGAACGCAATCACCTAAGTGTCAATCTAATTGGGAAAGGTCATAACTCTGGTTTAACTACCTCCCGGCCGGCCCTTGTGTATACACGGCCGGCCGGGAGCTTCTTGGATGTAACTGGGCGTGTATACATGTCCTGTTAGTGCGGCCCACACTCCGCTGTGCCCGGTGCGAGCCCAGGACCAGCATAGTGGCTCTCTGACAGGGAATTAGAGGGAGGTTGGTTCACGATCTCCCTCCGGTCCCCTCTCTGCTGTCAGAATGTGGAAGTGGTGTCTATTACACCACTTCCGCATTCACGTGTCACTCTCCAGCTTCAGATGCTGGAGAGAAGTTGATGAAGCAGATCTCCGCTTCATCAGCTTCTTCAGGGGGGTCCTAGGTGACATTAGGGGTCTTGGAGACCCCTGATGTCTCCATAAAGAGGACCTGTCACTTCTTTTGCTATCACATATAGGGGTTTCTTAGCCCCCTCTGTGATAGCAATAAAGTTAAGTGAAAAAAAAAAATTGGAAAAAAATGTAGTTTCCCCCCAAAAAAAATTTAATTTTTTTTTTAAAGTCCCCACTCCTACATACACACATGTAAACATGCATCAGGTGTGCATATCTGCGAAAACGATGTTACATATCGCCGCCAACAAGGCAGTGAGAGCAATAATTTTAGGGCCATCAATCACTGATAACACTAAACTGATGAGCGGTAAAAGCTTTAAAAGCGTCGCCTATGGCCAATTTTGGGTATGCTAGTTATTTGCGATTTCGCAAGTGCGCGCAATTTTTAAGCTTGACATGTTTGGTGTCTATTTACCCAACGTGACCCGATCTTTTATATTTTACCAAAAAAGTGCGTAATATTAGTTGTTTTATAACATAAGGTAAAATGTCAGTAATTTTTTTCTGAATATAGTAGAAAATAAAACCCCCAGTGGTGATTAAATACCACCAAACGAAAGCTCTATCTGTTCCAAAAAAATGGTATAAAATTCATTTCAGTACAGCGTTGCATGACGGAATAAATGTCAAAGTACTGCAGCGCTAAATACTGAAAAATGGCCTGGTCAGGAAGGGGGTCTAAACACCTGGTCTTCAAGCGGTTAAATTGTGTAAACATTTATAAATAGACCCCCAAATATACACTCCTGTTTATCAGCCATATAACAATACTAAATATACCAAAACTCACACATATTTGGATCTCTGTATTGTGGAAAAAATAAGGAACTGAAACCCATTATAACTGCACAGGCAAACATGACATTTTAAAATTATTTTTGTCCATTTTTGTGTTTGCAATAAAAATATATAATGTGTCCATTAAAAAAAAAACACCAAAAAACCATGTTGCATGCAAACTGACACCCACCAGATCTGTAAAATTTAGTCTGGTTGGGATGGTTCCTATTACCTGTGATAATGAACAGGTTAAAATGCCTTCTGGTTTCATTATAACTATCTCTGTACATTACTCCCAGGACATATCAAGTGATAAGCCCTTGATTACTGATGAGTCATAAATGGCGGAAAAAGACTTGTAGATTGTTACTCTGGGTAACATGGTCTGAACAACAATATGAGCCCCAAAGAGAGTATGGAGTTCAAATCAAATGATATAAGATCATTCTAAATTACATTGTGATAACTTACATTAGATTCAATCATTCATCAGCTTGCAGTATACTCTGGCAGTTGTGCTACAATCTTTTTAGGTCAAGGACCTGACTTTGGCTTGGTAGCAAAGAGATCCCCAAATTTTCCACTTCTTAATAAGTGATTGAACAGTACTGACTGGCATTTTCACGGCTTTGGATATCTTTTTATATCCTTTTCCATCTTTATAAAGTTCCATTACCTTGTTACGCAGGTCTTTTAACAGTTCTTTTCTGCTTCCCATGGCTCAGCATCTAGCCTAAATAGTAAATAGACAATAGTAAATAGACACCAAACATGTCAAGCTCTGAAATTGCGCACACCCGCAAAATCGCAGAAAACTACCATACCCAAAATTGACCATAGGCGACACTTTAAAAGCTTTTACCGCTCATCAGTTTAGTGTTATCAGCAATTGATGGCTCTAAAATGATTGCTCCCACTGCGACGTTCACGCCGATATGTAACATGTGCGGCATAATGAACGCAATCGTCGTTTTTGCACGTATCCGCACCCGACGCATGTTTGTGTGCGTGTATGTATAGGTGGGGACTTCTAAAAAAAAAAAAAAATTTAAATTCTTTTTCATGTGTGACTTTAATTTTTTTTTCTTTTTCACTTAACTTTATTACTATCACATAGGGGGCTAATAAAACCCCCCTATGTGATAGCAAAGATATGTGACAGGTCCTAAGACATCAGGGGTCTCTAAGACCCCTAATATCACCTAGGACTCCCCTGAAGAAGCTGATGAAGCACAGATCTGCTTCATCAGCTTCTCAAGCTAGAGAGTGACACAAGAAAGCGGAAGTGATGTAATATACAACACTTCCTCATTCTGACAGCGAAGAGGGGACCGGAGGGAGATCGTGTACTGACCTCCCTCTGATCCCCTGTCACAGAGGCACTATGCTGGTCCCGGGCTCGCACTTAGAGTCTCCAAAGTTATTAGATCAGAAGAGCAGATTAGACTGTATATAGTGTTAAAGTTATAATCTTCCACAATATTGGAATACCTTAGGATTTTCTAGTGCAGTCATGAACATAGGGTTTCCCATTAGTGAAGACATAGGTAGATGAGATTAATCAACTAGAAAATGTAAGGGAGTGCCATACCGTTAAGGAATGGTGTAACATGGGGCTAATGGAGAAGGGAAGGAGGCGGTTGGGGATCCATAGGAGAGAGGTGATACAGACTGGAAAAGAGTATGGAATTTCCAAGAGGCCAGCAGAAGTTTGAGTTTCTGAAATAGTGGTGGGTAATATATATATATATATATATACACTTGTGCTCATAAGTTTACATACCCTGGCAGAATTTATGATTTCCTGGCCATTTTTCAGTGAATATGAATGATAACACGAAAACCTGTCACTGATGTGTAGTGTTTGGCTGAAGCCATTTATTATAAATCAACTGTGTTTACTCTTTTCCAATCATAATGACAACAGAAACTACCCACATGACCCTGATCAAAAGTTTACATACCCTGGTGATTTTGGCCTGATAACATGCACACAGGTTGACACAAAGGGGATTGAATGGCTATTAAAGGGAACCATCCTCACCTGTGATCTGTTTGCATGTAACCAGTGTGTGTGTATAAAAGTCCAATGAGTTTCTGGCCGCCTGACAGATCCTTGCATCCTTCACCCAGTGCTGCACTGACGTGTCTGGATTCTGAGTCATGGGGAAAGCAAAAGAATTGTCAAAGGACCTGCGGGAAAAGGTAGTTGAACTGTATAGAACAGGAAAGGGATATAAAAAAATATCCAAGGAATTGAGAATGCCAATCAGCAGTGTTCAAGCTCTAATCAAGAAGTGGAACCTGAGGGGTTCTGTTGAAACCAAACCACGGTGAGGTAATGGAGAAGGGAATTTTATTACTATCACATAGGGGGCTAATAAAACCCCCCTATGTGATAGCAAAGATATGTGACAGGTCCTAAGACATCAGGGGTCTCTAAGACCCCTAATATCACCTAGGACTCCCCTGAAGAAGCTGATGAAGCACAGATCTGCTTCATCAGCTTCTCAAGCTAGAGAGTGACACAAGAAAGCGGAAGTGATGTAATATACAACACTTCCTCATTCTGACAGCGAAGAGGGGACCGGAGGGAGATCGTGTACTGACCTCCCTCTGATCCCCTGTCACAGAGGCACTATGCTGGTCCCGGGCTCGCACTTAGAGTCTCCAAAGTTATTAGATCAGAAGAGCAGATTAGACTGTATATAGTGTTAAAGTTATAATCTTCCACAATATTGGAATACCTTAGGATTTTCTAGTGCAGTCATGAACATAGGGTTTCCCATTAGTGAAGACATAGGTAGATGAGATTAATCAACTAGAAAATGTAAGGGAGTGCCATACCGTTAAGGAATGGTGTAACATGGGGCTAATGGAGAAGGGAAGGAGGCGGTTGGGGATCCATAGGAGAGAGGTGATACAGACTGGAAAAGAGTATGGAATTTCCAAGAGGCCAGCAGAAGTTTGAGTTTCTGAAATAGTGGTGGGTAATATATATATATATATACACTTGTGCTCATAAGTTTACATACCCTGGCAGAATTTATGATTTCCTGGCCATTTTTCAGTGAATATGAATGATAACACGAAAACCTGTCACTGATGTGTAGTGTTTGGCTAAAGCCATTTATTATAAATCAACTGTGTTTACTCTTTTCCAATCATAATGACAACAGAAACTACCCACATGACCCTGATCAAAAGTTTACATACCCCAGTTCTTAATACGGTGTGTTGCCCCTTTAACATCAATGACAGCTTGAAGTCTTTTGTGGTATGTGTGGATGAGGCTCTTTATCTTCTCAGATGGTAAAGCTGACAATTCTTCCTGGCAAAAAGCCTCCTGTACATTTTTGGGCTGTCTTGCATGAACTGCACGTTTGAGATATCCCCAGAGTGGCTCAATGATATTGAGGTCAGGAGACTGAGATGACCACTCCAGAAGCTTCACTTTATTCTGCTGTAACCAATGACAGGTCGACTTGGCCTTGTGTTTAGGATCATTGTCATGTTGGAATGTCCAAGTACGTCCAATGCGCAGCTTCCGGGCTGATACATGCAAATTGCCCTCCAGTATCTTTTGATAACATACTGCATTCATTGTGCCATCAATTCTGACCAACTTTCCTGTGCCTTTGTAGCTCACATATCCCCAAAACATCAGCGATCCACCTCCGTGTTTTACAGTAGGAATAGTGTACTTTTCATCATAGGCCTTGTTGACTCCTCTCCAAATGTAGTGTTTATGGTTGTGGCCGAAAAACTCAATTTTGGTCTCATCACTCCAAATGACTTTGTGCCAGAAGGTTTGAGGCTTGTTTCTGTGCTGTTTTGCGTATTGTAAGCGGGATACTTTGTGGCATTTTCGTAGTAATTGCTTTCTTCTGGCGACTCGACCATGCAGCCCATCTTTCTTCAAGTGCCTCCTTATTGTGCATCTTGCAACAGTCACACCACATGTTTTCAGAGCGTCCTGTATTTCACCTGAAGTTATTTGTGGGTTTTTCTTTGCATCCCGAACAATTTTCCTGGCAGTTGTGGCTGACAGTTTAGTTGGTCTACCTCACCGTGGTTTGGTTTCAACAGAACCCCTCATGTTCCACTTCTTGATTAGAGTTTGAACACTGCTTATCGGCATTCTCAATTCCTTGGATATCTGTGTATATCCCTTTCCTGTTGTATACAGTTCAACTATCTTTTCCCGCAGGTCCTTAGACAATTTGTTTGCTTTCCCCATGACTCCGAATCCAGACACATCAGTGCAGCACTGGATGAAGGATGCAAGTGTCTGTCAGGAGGCCTTGTATGAGAGGATTATAGGCAGTTCAGGGCCCATTGGGAGGTAAGGTTAATTTTCAATAGGCTCATTGTGTCAGAGGGGAGTGTGATATTCAAGATTATACTCTTATGATAGCTGAGAATTGCTGTGTGATCCACACAGGGATGGGTGGAATGGCATGGGCTTATAAGTGATAAGCTAAGGAGTGATAGTTAGAGCATATCATCTGGAAAAAGGCTATACCTGACCATTCTACTCCTTTTATATTCAGTAAATCCACATATATTACCTTATTATTACCTTATTATCACCAGGAGCCTTATAAACAGGCAGCAATAGTGCCCACCCCCTTCTATATACAAAATCAACCACATTGGGGGTTTCAAAAGGGCACTTATTGCATATATATTCTTTACAACATTTTAAAATATTAACACTTTATTATAGTATATAATATAAAAATTCTCCAATAAAAACAGCATAAAATAATTGCATAGATCCCTCAATGTCACACCTCCCTCGTCCAATTTATTAATTAGTGTATCATCCAATGTTCAACAATAGCAAAGATAACTTCACATAGGTTGTTCTGAACAGTGGTATGCTTTTCTTTCAAACATGTTTCGCTGATAGCTTCTTCAGGGGATGAGGTGACAGTATTCTGCTAGGGATAAATCATATGCAATCAATTTAACAAACTTTTGTCAACTCATGTTCATATTCATATTATCTATCAATGTACATTAGCCAAGATACATTATAAATTAATTATACAACATTTCTGCACTTACTGTGGGGTGCTTATGGTCGGTAGGGAGTCCTTAGTGCAAAGGGAGGAAGGGGGAGGGAAAAAAACCACCCCCCTAGCTTTCCTATACACCTAGTAGGCTTGGCGGGTCAACCGGGAGACGGAGAAAACATTGGTTACCCCAGATCTCATAGTGGATGACGTGAGTCTGAAAGTGAATACATAAGAAAATATATAGTACTGGACATGGGGTTCCCCCTCATATATCATCAAAACATTACTGGAGACACAATATAATAACATCCACTCTTCCATTAATAGGATAGGTATCCAAACAGTATAAAACTAGCCCTTCCACAAATGGGAGTAAATGGACCAATGCCCGGAGTACAGAAACCAAGAAGCAAACAGACCTGAAAGAATCCAACATCCAATTATATAAAGTCTATTCCATCCATAATGAAGACAGCAATTTTTAGCTGCAACAGAGCAGCTTTTTAACTTTTGTGTAACACAAATACAGTAATACCTTGGTTTACAAGTAACTTGGTTTGAGAGCGTTTTGCAAGACAAGCAAACATTTCTGAAAAAGTTTGCCTTGATATACAAGCAAATGTCTTGCAATAAGAGCAAAATTTTGTAGAAAAGCGCCCCCCGAATAAGGCTGTAGCTGTGTGAGCGATGAGTCTGTTTAACGACAACACAATGTCACATTGGATAGATTCCTTGTTAAGGTTTCACGAAATGAAAAAGATTCCATTGAGTCAAGAGATAGCAGTGATTCCGTTAGTGATAGTAAAAGTCGTCCTACACAATAATCCTTCTCTCTCTCGTCCCCCTCACACCAACCACAAAGGTATGGGTAATTGGTTTATTTGTCTTTATATTTTGTACAGTATTATATTACAGTACAGTATTGTAATCATTTGTATATGAATATTTTTGGTTGTGGAACGAATCATCTGAATTTCCATTATTTCCTATGGGGAAGTTCGCTTTGATATACAAGCGCTTTGGATTACAAGCATGCTTCCGGAACGAATTATGCTCGTAAACCAAGGTATTACTGTAAGATGAATAAATGCTCCCTTTTATCAGATTCATTATTTTAAGTTACATAGGTTGTTGGTCGCTTTGGTTGTAACTAAACAGTGTATATAGTTTTTAATAGGTTAATAACCTACAGATCTGTTTCTGTGTGTAAACTATACTTTATTGTAATACTGTTGTATGTCTCAATAACGGTTTGCAAATATGTATGCTATGAAGATTTGTACTTTACAATATTCTGTATATCACATTATGACACAATAAAAAGCATTGTTAAAAAAATGTACGTATAATAAAGTAAGGATAAACAGAAATTTTAAAGGTCACATATTCAGCATTGCTCTCGAAGCATAGGAAGAACCACGTATGAAATAAATGTATCCCTAAAGCCTTTATTTGTTGATCTTCAGTGTTTCGAAGGTGTGAATGGCAGTGAGAGTTAGATTAGCGCAGTAAAATATGTATGTGATAGTGTGGAAAGAGTTGGCTTACGGTTAATATAGAAGGGGTGAAGGACATGGAGGAATGCAATGGAAGGAGGATTTGGGACATGGGAAGGGAAAGGGGAGGAGGTAATAGGAGAAAAATAGAGAAGCGTAAAAGGAGAGAGAGCAAGAAAGAGAGGGTGACCAGACATTTAAAAATGCAATGTTTGTAGATTGATGTATTGGTGTGTTGGTCTGGGCATTAGATGAATACATTTTGGGATAATGAGTATTCACAAATGTGAGTGAGTGGGGTGAGAGTGGTAATGTGGGTCTTTAAAATGCAGGCAATTTTAATTTGACATGTTTCAGGTAATGGAAGGTTTTGGAACATTTAGTAGGGGAGTTTAACCCCTTAAGTTATTGCATTCATAGCAAGATGGGGGACGAGATGAGCGAAAGTATTTTGTGATGGAAAGCCACTGGCTCCATATATATCCAAGCTGGACCAAACAAAAGTGAGTGCAGGGGAAAGAATGGGGAGGTGTGAGAGGAAGAAGAAAAAAGTGGGGAGGGGAGGTGGGGTAGAAACAGAGAAATGAGAAAAGAGTAGTAATAGAAAATAGGGATGTAACTCGTTGAACAGGGTATGTCAACGAGGAAAAAAGGCTGGAATGGATAAATGTATCCAGACATTTTGTGTTTGCTTGTTCAGCCATTGGTCACTTGGAGTGGCAACCTAGGTAACAGGCTAAGCCACAGGGTGGCATGGGTCTGCTCCGGGCAAAAATGTATATATTGTTTTATGTATTTCTTTCTACACCGCGTAAGCAGTCAAACAGATAGATGATAGGCCCTAATATGTGTAGATAGTGAAATTAAATGGGAGACTGCAGGAACTCTAGAAAAAGCAGTATAAATTTATACAGAACAATTCAAAAGCACCTCAGTTAAATAATATTGTAAACGCAATAGGCCCAGGTATTTTGTGGCTGTGTTCCGCCCTGCGAGGTTCACAATGCCACAACTAGAGGGCACGGCCAACACTTGCAGAAGGCCACAAGTACAAGTAAGCAGTCACACCTAAAAGAAGAGGAAAAGCTGTTCCCTGTTCTAGCCCCAGGTGTAATCTGGACTAGACCAGAATGTATATTTTTGGAAGCACTGCTTCCAAGGTCAGAGTAAGCTGCTCCATTTGGGATGAATGATCCTCCTCAAGCTGTGATACAGCTGCTACACATGTAAGACCCTGCTATTAGAGTTAAGCTAGCAGAATGCATCACAAGGATTGTACAACCTTTGAGCAGTGCTAGGCCTGCGATCACCTGGCAGGGTGCTATGCCAAGTTTACCCTAGAGGGGCAGCAGTAAATAAAGAGACAGAAAGGTGGAGATCTGAAACCTTAAAGCGACACAAAACCTCCAGCTTTTTTCTCCTTATACACATCTACATAATGAACATTCTCCAAAGAGAAATTTATGTTTTAAAATAAAGTTTTACTATTTTATTCCTTTTAGAAAGTCTGCTGTGCTCGCTCCTGTGTCTCTTCTCTCCAGTCACACTTCCTGTCACTTAGTAAGAGTCGTGCACATTGATTCTGGTCATGTGCACATCTTTCTTTGCCTACAACTCCCATGAGGCAGAGAGGAATCATCTCTCCCTTCACACAACTGCCCCCTTCCTTCCTTCACTGCTTGTATTCTCCTTTGCAATGCTCTGAATTATCAAAACTATTTACAACAAATCTTCAACAAACATCGAGCTTACAACAATCTACACAGAAAAACATTTCAAATGTAGGAGCCGTATCCTCTGTTACTGTGTGACCAGATTCAGCGTGTGAGCTGAGACCCAGAAGAAAGTATGAGGGTTTTTCCGCGAGTACGAACGCGCGGGAAACCGCCCTACGCTCAAAGAAGTACATGTACTTCTTTGGGGCGTTTTGGTCGGGCGTTTCCATTGGGAAACAGCCAACTAGCCCTCAGAAACGCGCGTTTGTCGCACATTTTTTTACCGCAAATTGCGGTAAAAACGTGTGACGCGAACCGCGCATATTCAATCCGACTAGGTGTGAACCCAGCCTAAAAGCACAGAGTGCAGGCATTCCTTGTCAAGAGTGAACTTTCTAATGGCAGTAGTGGATATTTGAATGCTTATGTGTTTCCTTTTGTCCCAATCCTAAAAAAGGACCCACAATTATCCAGGCAGAGTGATTGCAATCATTTGCCGGTGGCCAATCTGTCCAGGTTTACCTCTCTTGTAGACTCTGATCCTGGACTCTTTTAGTCATCCTGAAAAATCAGACCTTCTACAGCGGGTTCTACATCCAAACACATCCAAAACTAACTTAAGCAGCTTGGAGGGTGGAAGTAAAGTCTGCCTTGCCTGGATTACTCATCTTCAGTCATTGAGTGTTTGTTGAATGCTAGTGCACTAAATGTCACATATTCTATAGTGTGGCATAATAAGTTCATAGACTTCGCAAGCTCAAAAGGTTTTGTCTCTCTTCACCTTGCCATGACATTTATGATTTACATACAGATTGCATCATTATATCTTGCTCTGCTACATGAAACACCAAAATAACAAAACAAAACCTACCTCATTGGGCTATAAAATATATATATATAGCATGTAAAAAAGCGTGGCAGATACACACGGCTGGTTATGTGGTGTTCCTGGCACTTCCTCAGGAACAACAAGAGAACATACTGTATGCTAAAACAACACTAAAAACATGTGTATCTTAAAAGTTCACCTGTATAATGATGGAACTGGTCACATGACCAT
>NW_017306350.1:798500-851888 GCF_000935625.1 Nanorana parkeri | reverse complement strand
TTCAGCATGGTGCACAAGGTTTAGGTACTAAAAAGGCTGTAAAGTGAGGTTGCATTTAAAAATACTGCAACAAATAGTTTTTATTTATTGAGTAGCACTCTAAACTTAAAACAAATCAATCTTTGGTGTCTCTGCCCTTTGCCTTTAAAACAGCATCAATTCTACTAGGTACACTTGCACACAGTGTTTTAAGGAACACAATAGGTAGATTAATCCAGACATCTAGGCTGCTCACCACAAGTAACCAGGGGACGCTGAACTGCCAGTACAATGAGAGCTCAGCAGAATCGGCTTTCATCTCACCTCCAGCTCTGCTAAGCTCTCATTGTAATGCAAGGGGGAGATAGCACCCCCCTGAAATGATGGCAGATAGCAGAAGAAGCAATAGCTTCTTTGCTATCTGCAAGTTTATTTTTTTAGTATTCTGACAGCTGCTGCCGTCAGAATAAATAAAAAATCAGCGTAGGAATGCATAGCTAGATTCCTATTGGCTATTTCAATTTGCAATATCCAATATCAAGCTGGCTATTGCACCCGCCCTCTGCTGCTATCAATCACTAGAAGAGGACCTGATGGAGAACTTCAGGTCCCCTCTGCTGATAGCAGCAGTGGGCGGGTGCAATAGCTAGTTTGCTATTGCAAAGTGAAATAGCCAATAGAAATGTAGCTATGCCTTCCTATGCTGGTTTTTTTTTTTTCTGACTGATGGATGCCGGCAGCTCTGATGTCAGAAGAAAAAAAAAGAGCAGGGAAAGGATTACTCTGCTTGATCAAACAGAGTAAACCTTTCCGGGAGAAAGTTGGTGGCCGTGAGCCGCTATCTTATAGCGGGAGACTCCCGGAGCATCCGGGAGAATAATGACTAGGGATGCACCGATACAAGCATCGGTATCGGCGGCGATACCGAGTATTTGCATGAGTACTCGTGCAAATACTGCGATACAAAAAAACGAGTACCTGTGCCGCGTCCGCAATCTTCAGGGACCCGAAACCGCCCCACACACGATCTCCATCACGTCTTCAATTAAACAAGATGGCAGCGTTGGTAACCAGGGACGCTAATCTGTCTCTGCAAGTGGCCGGAGCCAGCCGTGAGATGACGTCTGGCTCCGCCCAGCCGTCAGTAGCAGGCTGTCGGCCGGCCAATGGCCAGCCGTTCAGCCAGCTTCGCCTTTCACCTCGGCTCGGTTCTACTGAACCGAAGGGGTCCTGTGGCCGAAGCTAGCTGAAGGATCAGCCGAAGCTACGGCAGCTTTGTGAATAGACCCCATAATCATTATTTTGTGATAATATCAATAGGTAGTTGATTGGGGTCAATTAATCTTTTACGGTCTCTGCAGAGCTTCACGCCAGCCCCTAGTCTTGGGGGTGAGATGGCTAGTGGCGGTACAGTGATCCCGTGATTCTCCGCTCCATCTAGTGGCCATAATGAAGTATTTTCCCTTTGTTTTTGCCTCATTCACACAGTTTCACAGTTTTTTTTATATAGGTCAACATTTAAGGCCAGGTTAAATATGTGTACTGTGTATGTGTGTATCTATGTTGTTTGGGGCCATGTTTCCTTGTTTGAACTTTTCTTCAGGCCTCTGAAGCAAAGCAGTGATCTTTGGGCAGTGTCTGATCAATAGTATAAATTTAGAGATATTTTTACTACCAACTCAAGTTAAACTATTATGGAGCAAAATATAAAAATCTTATAGAAAAATCCATTCTACAGATAAAATCACATATCACTTTGTTAAATGTTGTACAAAGTACACAAAACAAAGAAAATCATTACACTATTGTTTAAGAAATCAGCACTGACCTTTCAAATATATGTTCTTTTGTTCTGTATGTCAGCAGAAGGTGACAATGACCGAACTGTTAGCTGGAAAACAGTTGAGCCACTTAAATAAACATAAATAGGTGAGACAGATGCTTTATATTTTTGTATCACTGCAAGAAGTGCACACAGCCATTTTCAGCAATCTCTTCAACTTTGCTTTCAATATGATTCTTTGTAGACTTTCTTGGTTACCTTTGCTCAAGAAATGTCCTCTGATTTTTGTTGGTGGGCTGCTCCTGTATTTCACCGCAAGTCAAATTTACCAGGCTCTGCAAGAAAAAATGTTATCCTTTATGCTACAACCTTCGGCAATAATCAACTGCCCCAAAATTATCAGAGGAGACTTTATGGGACCAACTCATGCAAATGTAATCAGTTTAAATATAAGGAAGAGGAAGACACTTTTATCTGAGGATTACTTTCTGAATATTACAAAGGACTGTAAAAACTACAGGACCATCAGAAAATTTATTTCCTTTTCAATGAGCAAGGAAGAGGAAGCATTTCCCATTGCCTACTCTATGGTGATCCACGAAAAGATTGAAATGTTTGAGCGGCTTTTAAGGTCAATATATGCCCCTCAAAATATTTATTGTGTTCATGTAGATGCTAAATCTCCAGAGACTTTTAAAGAGGCCGTGCGAAGCATCGTCTCATGTTTCAATAATGTTTTTGTGGCATCTAAGCTGGAAAGTGTGGTCTATGCTTCATGGTCGAGAGTCCAGGCTGATCTCAACTGTATGGAGGACCTTATAAAAAGCAGCATTCAGTGGAAATACCTTTTAAATACCTGTGGAATGGACTTCCCGCTGAAGACTAATGCTGAAATTGTGAGAGCTCTGAAGTTATTAAATGGTAGGAATAATCTTGAATCCATGAAAGCACCTCCAAGATTCTCAAGATGGTTTTTTCACCATGAGGTGCAAGCATCTGTTATTAGAACCAACACACAAAAAACCTTTCCACCAATTGGCATTCCAATGTTTTCAGGCAGTGCTTATATTGTGGTCACGAGAGATTTTGTGAAGTACATACTCGAAGACTTAGAAATTCAAAAATTCCTTAGATGGGAGAAGGATACTTATCACCCAGACGAGCATGTTTGGGCAACATTGCACCGCAAACCTAAAGTACCTGGATCCATACCTTATCATAAAAAATATGATGTTTCAGACCTGCATTCAATTGCAAGGCTGGTTAAGTGGGAACGCAATGAAGGAAATATATATAAAGGGGCTGTATATGCACCATGCACTGGAACTCACCAGCATTCCATTTGTATCTATGGACTTGGAGATTTGCCATGGTTGGTAAGAAAACATCACCTCTTTGCCCATAAGTTTGACCCCACAGTGGACGATATGGCAATACAATGCCTAGAAGAATATTTGAGGCATAAAACTCTGTACAGGACTGAGATGTGATTTCATACACATATGTTTTAACTATACAAAAACAAGATTAACAATATGATACAGTAGTACAACCCCTTTTAAAGTTACATGATGATACTGCATGTGTGTTTGAGGGTTTTTGTCTGTGAAACAGCTTTTTCTAGTTTTCCTTATGGTTTTTCACTTTCATTTGATGAAGGTTTACACATCAAAATAATTGTATTCAATACATAAAGAATAAGCAAAGCTCACTCAGTAGGCACGATTACAAAATAACCACAAAAATACCTAATTTTGTAAAAATCCATACCAAGCAGTAGTGATGATTACTTAACCTGTTACTAGAAATTCCTCAATTTATAAGAAATTTTATTAGTAAAAGTGAAACATTGCAGTTGTGCTCTTTGATGCCATGGTCTTATTGCAAAAATAAAAGCATATTTGCAAGCATCGAAATGAAATTTTAACATGGGCATCTAGGCGGCAAAATATGGTCTCCCCTACTATATATATGCGAGCACGCACTAGCCTTGGAAGATAGGTGCATGAGTAAGGCATAGCTTTTGCCTGACATTGTTGTCCTTAATAATGTTAGTGGATCAAATCCTAACTGGATAACATTTATATTGCTAATGCAGTGTGGAGGACATTTATGAAACAAATTAGGCACACAGAGATGCAAAGCATGCTACCTGTCAATCAAACAAGTATACGCAACCATTTTTCTGTGTATTTGTAATCCTTAAACTTGATATCCTTGGCAGTTTGACAGATGTAGTACTGAAGATGAAATAGATTTTCACTCTAAACTGATGCTCAATTAGGAAGTGGTCTGGGGCAAGTTTCTTTCTGTCCCAACACTACTTTAGAGCAGCTGAGAATGGAATGTATGAATCACCCTTATTGCACATGTTTCTGGGCAAGGCATGCAATAAGAGGGTTATCTAACAGTTATAGGCCAGAATTGAGAGGATGAAGTAGTAGACAGAATACATTAAAAAGCAATTAAAAAATTTACACAGGTAAATAAAATAAAGCTTAATCCCTATACTTAATTGCCGTACAGTGGTAAAACAGGTTTCAGAGCATAGCTTTTGAGCTTCGTTTATTGCAGTACTACAATGTATTACAAAGTTTAATAAAATGTCACACAAAATTAAATTAAAAACCACAGTCAGTGCCATATTTCAGATACACTAGCCATACTTATAGTGCAGTTAGTATGTAAGCAGGCTGATTGGGCAGCAAAGTTAAAGCGATAAGGCCATTTTTATCAAGAAATAAAAAGTACAGTGGATTATGTGAGAGGCAACAGCTAGTAATATTGTGCAGTCAGCATTAAATCAGTCGGAGTAGAAAGCATTGTAGCAGGGACACACAACATGCAGCTTTTTATCCTACATGTTAGCGATGCACTGATACCAAGTATTTGGGCGAGTACTCATACTCTCCCAAATACTCCCGATGCCTATCCCGATACTGGAACTTCCAATATCAGGCAGGGTAGTGGGGAGAACTGCTAGGGGAAGGGGTGCTGGGGGTGTCGGGGTAGTGGGGAGAAGTGCTAGGGGAATGGGTTCTGGGGCTGTTAATAGGTAGAGGTGAGGTGCAGGTGGTGTCAGGGAAGTGGGGGAGGGGTGCGGTATCCGTGGCACAGTCAGCTGTCAATGTACAGACCTCCGGGGACGCAGCCATTAGGGTTGCCCTGGACAGTCTTGGTTTAGAAGGCTGTGTCCGGGTTGCACAGCCCACCTGAGAGCCCGCACAGGCCACTTGAGACCCTAGGGACATCCGGCCACGAACCCGGAGAAACACAGAGTTTGTAGTTTCATATAATTTTGTATTGCTGTATTATGCATTGTTGGGATTTGTAGTTCCCTATAGCCAGTCTCCTTACTTTCTCCCCTGGCTGCCTCTCTTCGCTATCTCCTATATTCACACCTAGGCAACAGCATTTCAGCGACTATTACGCATGTTTTTTATGCTCGTTTTTGCACGTTTTCCTAAGTCGCTTGTATTTGTGAGCAGATTGTGGCATATTGATGCAAATGGGAAACGCGTGTAAAATGTGCCCAAAATAATTGTGCCACGCCTTTCCAAGCGTTTCTTTTTCAGTCTATGGCTACACATCGCGCTGATTTGCCAAAAAAAAAAGCTCATGTACCTTTTACAGTGACAGGCGTTTTTTACCTGCAACGCTAGGTGTGAAGGGGGCTCTAGAAATAAATGGGATTTCTTGTCCAAGGCTCCGATTCTGCGTGTCGGCACTGTGTCTACAGTGAGGGATGCTGTCATCCAAGGGCAGACATGGGATAGAGGGAGAGTTTGTAGATGTTTACATTTGCCTTAGGCTGGGTTCACACCTAGGCGGATTGAATATGCACGTTTTTCACGCGTTTTTTTTACCGCGATTTCGAGGGATACTTGGCTGTATCCCAATGGAACCGCCCGACCAAAACGCCCCAAAGAAGTACATGTACTTCTTTGGGCGTAGGGCGGTTTCCCGCACGTTCGTACTCACAGAAAACCGCCCCGATGGGAACCATGCACATTGAAAATAATGGCATTTCCCTGTTTGAGCGTTTTTCCGCGAGTACGAAAGCGCGGAAAAACGCCTAGGTGTGAACCCAGCCTTAATGATTATTTGTTATTCATTACTTGTTATTTTGTTATATGGTAAGCTGAAAGAGCTGCTGACACTACGCTGTTGCCATAGTGATCCAACTGCTTATTATACGGATTGGACTCTCTCAGGTCCATACCCCTGATGAAGTCACGCATTGACGTAACATACTTAGGGTGGAGCCTGAGACTGTCGGAGGCTAGCAGGAATGCAGAGGACTGTGGCTGCAGCCATTTGATACACAAGGATTTTTTCATTCTACTTGTGAGTTTTATCTAATAAACGGTTTTATTTTACATTAGCGGTTTGCGCTATGGATTGTTTATTTGTTTTGTACATGAACATGGGAGCGTAATAAGGAGAGAAACGGAGGAATGATTGATCCTCCTGGTGTGTTTATCACTGCTGACAAGAAGGAATTAAGGATAATCAATAGTTCACCGTTTAAGGTTCTATCCCGCCTACAATATAAAAGGGAATGTGTGATTTATGACCTAGATTGTTGGTCTTTTTGGCAGGTGAGCGGCACTCTTAAGGGTGTACAGATGAAGGCACTGTTTGGATTTAAGCTCACAGTGGATGTGGATTACGAATTAAGGACACAACAATAATCACTGTAAAGACTATTCATGTGATTTATGTTTCATGGTACTTTGTGCTACATGACTAGTGTCTGCACATGTGGATTGGTTGATTTTGAGTTTTTTCTTGTTTTATAACACAGAGCGTGGCACATCTATACATAAAAAGGTCTTTTGATTTAGTATCACACTAAGTTAGAGCTTGCAGCTTTGGGGTTAAATATTGTCGCAAAGCATATTATTGGAAAGGGTGTTACACACCGCAATGTAATTCACAGTAATGTGGCTCTGTGAAAACAGGGGGTACACTCCATTCTCTCTAGCCTACCACACTGCAATTCACTGTATTGTAGCAGTGGCACTATACAGCACTGTATAAAGCACCACATAGCTATGTAGTTAGTACTGTACAGAAGTAAATTTTTCATTTCCACCATGAGCCTGTGGCCATAACGTTGCCATTACTTAAGAATAAGAAAGTAATACATTTATTTTTATTTTGGAACAACCAGGCTCTTTGTGGGCAATACTTGTCTTGCAAAGATTATTTTATTTTCTATGGAGTCTTTAAAAAGTGTAGCATTTTTAATGCACTGTACATGAAAATATACATTTTATTCTCAAATTTGTTCCTTTTAAAATGACACTAAAATGATGTTTCTGGCAAAAAGCTTTACAAATAAAAAAAACAATTTTTTCCCAATTTTGTGCATTTTCTTGTTATGCGTCATAAAGTAATAAACTGACATAACTAATATATATTAAAAAAATAAATATTAATGGTAAAAAAATAGAAGTATGAAAAAAAATCAGCAGAAAAATAATAGCTATGGGGAGGTGCAGAGAAAGGACTTATTTATAGATGATTGGGGTTAGCTACAGATTATAAAGGGGTTAAATAGAAACACATTTTGTTTAAAAAAAAAATGTTTTTTACTTGTAAGGTTTCTTTTAACTGATGTAATCTGCAGTTGAAGGGTCATATCTTTAATCTACATATGAATGAAATGGTAAATACAATAAAACAATACATTGATTTATTGTATTTATCCAATGACACCTCGCAGACTATCTGCAAGTCACATTTTACACAGAAGACACAATGCATACTTCTTTAAAAAATATTTAGCATAATCTGTAAAAAAAATATACAATTTAAAAATACAAAAATAAGGTTTTTAAAACTTTTAATAATTAAAAAAAGAAAACATTTTTCAAAAAGTCAGTAAAAGTTTGAAAAAGAAACATTTAATAAAACAATTATAAGGAAATATAGTGCCGAGGAGGCTATTAACCATAGGAGACAAACATTCTCAAATTGTTACACACTAAAATTGTATTTTGTGACCTATAACTCCCAAAACAAACTGAAATCCCAGACGTATGGTATAGCCTGTGAATCAGGAGAAATATAAGAATTTATTATGAATTACTTTCTGTTAACTACGCTATTTATGTACACATTATTATTGCCAAAACTGTGAAAACATTGTTTTTGGGGGTTTTTCTTCCTTTTTTTGTATTTTTTTTAAAGAAAAAAAATAAGAATTTCTACATGCATATGTCACATCAATTTACACCCAATTTTGTCCTTTAAAAAACTATATATAATATGTTTAGGTGCAATGAATGAGGAAGGTGGAAATAATGGTTATACAAACACATAGCAAAAAATGGCAAAATTGCTCCGGTCCCCAGAAGCAAAAACATTTTCTGAAGCGGTGTCACTGAGGGTTTAATGAGCTCTGGCCAGGAGAGGATTAAAGTGTATGTATACCCAAAACATTTGTTTTAGTTTTGGATAGAGTGGGGGAGGATTAGAATCCTTCCATCTTCTGTCTGGGATAACTGATAAAGACATGTATTTTGCTCACTGTCCCAGGGACAACCCTTTTCCCAAATAGGAAGTGAAGGTAAAGCTTCAATAGAAATACAGACAGAAGAATCATTTTTTTTTCTTTAAGTTGCAGAATGCTATAACACCTCTGTCAGTGTTTCATTGTAAAACAGAGTAATGCTAAAATCCCTATCTTTTTTTTAATTAATTGACTAATTTTTTGACTTTAATATGACTTTAGATATTAAAGTCAAAAAATTTTGAAGCAATTCCAAATGCTGATTAAATCACTTACAATGGATGCTGCTCCTTTAAAATAAATATTTTCTGCAGAATCAGTTGGTCTTCTGAGCACTGGCCCTGATATTCTGTTTTAGGGTGGCTCCTTTCCCTTGCAGGGTCCTATGGAGCCACCCTTGTGTGCGTGCTGCTAAGCAGTGTGTGTCTTCACAAACACACAGGCACAGCAAGGCAAACCACTCCCCTGCTCCATCTTTCCCCCTTCTCCAAGCTAGTAGGTAGATGGCTGCTGGAGACTATGCTGTTCTTTGTGATCTTTTACATAAGAGGATGTTCTGGGAAGCAGAGCTGAGAAAGTTGGAGCTGTTCAGAAACATGATGACTGTAAGTGGTTGGGTAAAAACTTAAAGAAATACTTTGTCAGGCAATGTGTTTGATCTGGATTCATGATTGAAAAAAGTTTAAGAGTTTAATACTACTTTAAGTAGATATTTGCTACAACCCTATATTGTTGTATTTTTTTTTTATTGTTGTCTGTATCCGTCGGCTGCCTTTGGCTGCTGTACGGGCTATTGTGAATAGCATGGGGTACAGTTCCAGTGGATGTTTATATAATATGGGGGGGGGGCGAAAAAAAAATGTCTGCCCCGGGTGCCCATAACTCTGGTTACGCCACTGCTTTACTGTGTGCTCTGCTCTGTCTGTTCCCATTTATCCTGTAGTTGCAACTTCCCCCTCTCCTTCTTCTCACCCTAATTCCCTAATTGTCTTCTGCTAGACTGTCCTACCATACTCCCAGGTGTGGGGATTCTCTGGCTGCACCTTTCTTCTCCCCCCTCCAACCACCTCTCTGCCTGCAGCCCATCTCAAGCTGCTTAAATCCTGCTTTTGGCGCCGTTGCTCTCAGGTTCTGACCGCCCCGGTCAACGGAGGCGGCCATTTTGTGGTAGCCCCGGTCTGACTGGGAGGTGGCTACTTTTCTCTTGCTTCCTTTTTCTTAGCACTGCTTCTTTTTTCTTTGCGCTGTATGGGGTCTCCTTTTCCCTTTCTCGACGGCCTATTGAGCCGAAGGATACAGCCGTATCTTCGGCTGATCCTTCAGCTCTTTTCAGCCGCCGGAGCCCTTTGGTTCAGCCGAATTAGGCCGAGCAGCTCAGTTGAGCCGAGCCGCAGGCATATGCTTCGACTCGGCTGAGCCGAAGTAACATCTGAAATGGGCCGAACAAATGACAGCTGGGCGGAGCCAGCCATGATCTCACGGCTGGCTCCGCCCAGTTGTAATGACAGATCAGCTTCCCCAAATGACCTGGGGATGCTGATCTGTCATTAAACAATAACAACTGGGTGGAGCCAGCCGTGTTAAATATCGCATGCATCTGCATTAAAGTAACACTGTCACAAGGAAAGTGCAGGGGCTGCCTTTGCTGGCCTCCTGAAGAAAATGTTACTTACCTGGCTGAGTATCAGAAAGGTGTCAACATTTCCTATCTCTATACTTATTCTGTGTCAATAACCCAATGCATTGAAAGCAAAGCATCGGCATGATAGCCAGGAACCGATCATTTTCAAAAGAGTTTCTAATTCTTCCTCACCCTACTAAAATGTGGGAGTTTTCTGTGTCCTCATCGGAGAGATTTTTCTTTACAGGAAGTGAGGGGAAGTCTCTCTAATAAGGACACAGATGACAATCAAATCCTGCAAGAGTTTTTAAAGCTTCCTTCTTCTATCCAATATTAAATAAAACGTTTTGGCTGGAATTAGGGTTTAAGGACAGTTTGTAATCTTAAAAAATAAACATTTCGGCTTATGAAACCCCAGTTGACTCAATGGCCGATATTAAAAGCAACTATTTATACCTTAAATACCATTGATACTGTAAGAAAAGTCCTGTTCATTCTAAAGTACTTGCACATGCTCAGTACAAACAAGGCTTGGCACGCATCTCTGCACATGCCCAGTGTTAGAAATATGATTTTTTTATGCCATATTCCTTTTCTTGAAGAATAGGGTGGAAAAGTTCAATAGTAGATGATTGCGTTCGTTGTTGCATAAAGTTCAGAATGTGTTCACTTTAAAGTTACAAAATATTACAGGATATGGTATATCTTACAGAATAAGTCTATAAGATACTTGATGGTTACAAAATATAGTATATCTTACAGCAGAAGTCTACAAGATGTTTAAGAAACGTGTCTTTGGTTTGTAAGTAAAAATAGTTCCAACAGGTGTTTCTGTCTATTCAGTGTGGGTAAGGGTTTGTGGGTGTGGGCGTGTCCGTATGTGTGTGTCTGTGAGTGCGTCTGTGTTGTGAGTGTATGTGTCTCCTGATGTGTGTGAATGTGTCTGTTGTGTCGTGAATGATCATCCCCCCGTCCTTTTTACATGCTCTTACTTTAAAATAACCTATGTGATGTTTACCTTAAAAGTCATACAAACTAGCATAATGGCGTTCCATACTCTTTGTAGCTGAGTCATGTGTTTCCTTCAAACCCATTTTAAAGGCCAAGTCTTCTTTGAGCATTCCTAACAACTGTTTCTACTATGTTTAGGATCTGTCTGTCAAGCTTACTGATTAATTACCAATTCTAAACTCAAAGTCACTAGTATAGTCAAAACTGCATCTCCAAACTTAGATAGATTAAAATACAGAAAATCAATCATCATTTAAGGTTCAAACATACATATTTCAATATACGGTATCATGGTTTTAACACCCAGAAACCTATCATACAGGTGAAAGGTAAATGTGCGCCTTCCTGAAAGGTTTCACACAGGAAATGACATCAAGGGGACCATATATAAAGAAGCACACTGGACTTCCTCCTTGCTGATTGATCTTCAGCTGTTCCTGTTGTCCTGAGTTCCATGTAATTTCTGACCCGGCATGCCTTGATTATCCTCCTGCCTGCTTCATACCCTTATGACCTCAGCCTTCCTTCGGACTTGTCTTGCCTCCTGCCTGTACCCGCTCTGACCATTGGCTCCTGACCCCGGCTTGTCTCTTAACCACACTTCTGGCTCCTGAATTAGTACTTGCATTGTCCGATTGGCTTGACCCTGGCTTGTGACCCCAACTTGGCTTCTGTCTTCTGTATCCTGCATCTGCTTCAGTTCAGGCACCAGTGCTGCCCTGTGTCCTATGCTCCCTGTCACCACATTCAGGGATACTGGACAAGGAACGCAGGGGGCATCACTTACTCCATCCGGTCTCACTCCAGGTACGTGGCAGATACCAAGGGAGAGGAGGCTTCTAACAGTTATGGAACAAGGTCTTGTAGCACTTTAACAAGATTGCAGGGCAGTGTTTTAAAATGTGATTGTGCAGTGTGAGGCCCAATTTTGGCATCTCAGAGATACTGAAATTCACTATTGCTGAGGTGATACTGCCCTCACTTCCTCGCCAACCTGCACTGTTCTTGTGATACCTGCATAGCTGTAGGAGACATATATGCATCTCCGTACTGCACAGCTATGGAATTCCTTTGTGTTGGCTGCATTTAAACAGGAAGATTAGGTCACATTCACATCATTTTCTGTGCTTGATCAATGCAGGTCTCATAGAAACAAGCACACATAGAAAACAATTGTTTTGTAAGTGTGCAGTTCACACCACAACTGAGCAGAGAGGTGCAGAGTGAAGAGGTGTGGAAAAATGCAGAATGTCCACAGTGATTCCTGAAGAGATTCAGCATCCATATAACCCCCTGGTAAAATCTTAAGGTTCTGATGTGGGAAAACTGAATTGTCTGCATCCCTGTAAAAGTAGTTGACCCTTGAGTAATATCACACCAAAAGTGAAATTAATATAGCAGGGAATGCACAAAATGTAACTTGTATCTTAGTATAGACATCTGAAAAAGTCAGTGATTCAAATACACAAAGAGGAAATGACATTTCTGTGGGCTTTCTATACACATAGCTAGAATGGTGTATAGAACACCTCCAGGTTGCCACATTGCATTACATACCAGGAAAGGTAATTTTGAATAACATTAAATTAGAAATGGCTTGTGCAGCAATTGTATATAAGTACACAAAAACACTTCAAATCCACAACACCACGTTCCCTCAACCCCCTCACATTCCTATATTCCCAATTAATCCCAAAATATTTAAAATATAGACTTAAATTGTGTGTTTGGTAGAAAATGGATAGCACCAGGGCAGTATGTGAGCATTTGAATATACAGCAAATTAAAAGAGCTTTGCAGTGTGGATCTCCTTTCATGTATCTGCTGCCAGCAGCACCATTGTGGTCTGCAGTGTCTTCCTGCACAATGTCAGCACCGTACCAGCTATTCGGGTAACACACACATTAAGAAAAACACATGATTGCACCACAGAGCCCGAATAGAGCATTAACCATTTAGAGAAGTTGGTAGCAAAAGGCCTGCACTCCTCCTCCTCATTGTTGAGTTTCTGCATCTTCCCCCCAGCCACAACATTCTGCTGTATCCACTGCAACATCTGTGGCCTCTAATGACAGAGAGGGAAGTCTCATGAGGGGTTGCAAAGGCTTAGGGTATGGCATGTCAGGGGACAAGTAAAGGCTTAAACCTCTACAAAAATCACCAATGGTAACAGCAAAGTCACCTGTCCTCTCCCCTCACTGGCCTTGTCCTCTTACTCCTCGGAACTAGCAGTCTCTTTGCCAAGTGCCCCAGAGCATATGCAACATTCCAGGCTAAATTTCCATGTTGCCACCATTACGAAAAATTCAGCCACCTCTCCAAGCTAATGTCGGTGCTGTGGCACTCTTAAGGTGCCACACAAGGTTTTCTGGGGAAATGTATGGACTTAATGCAGGGGGAAAAGCAGGCAGCAGCAAATGGAAGGGGTAAATTATACAGCCAGAGGAAAGGGTAGACTCAAAGAGGCATGTGAACTAAATGGACAGGATTAGGTTAAAGCAGGAGTTAATGTAGAAGGAGTCTTCAACTTGTAAGTAACATATTTAACTTCCTATAAGTAATATAAATATTGAAACTGGGATAATGAGCGCTAGCATGGTTGAGGGTCTGTCTCACAGTACCACAAACGGAGCAATAACTCTGAGATGAATACCACTGTGATGGATGTGAGCAGGTTGCCCTCCTGGAATCTCACATTAGATCTTGAGTAATAAGTGGCAAAACTAAGGAGACTGGACAACCTTGACAGGAATCTACCGCTCATGAAGCAAGCAGTTAATTGGGTTGATATAGAGGGTTGAGGTGTAAGATCAAGAAGGAAGCTGGGTTATTATAGTTAGAGGGAGTGTCAGAGGCTCACGGAAAACAAAAGCTAGTCCTATGTTTGAGCACCCAAACAAATTTACTATGTTGAGTGAAGATTTTCAGGTGGCAAACCCAAATGTGGCAGCCCTATATGTCACTGCTACCTCTAAAAGCCAGGAGAGCAGCCCATTTAGTAGGTGTATTGAGGGTAATACAGGAAGGCCTAGGCAGTTGGTGGTAATAGGGGGATTCTATAATCAGGAGCACTAAAAGAATAATTTATCACCGGATCACCTTAATCAAAATAGTTTGCTGCCCCTTTCCCGTTTGCCAGGGTTTTAGTATGTGGTAAACTGGGTAGATAAATTACTGGGTGGAGCTGGGCATTACTCTGCTGTATTGGTCACTGTTGGGACCAATAACTGAATATATGAATGATAAAAGATTCTTAAAAATACATTTAGGGAACTAGGCTGCAAGTTGAAGGGAAGGACCTCCGAGGTTATACACTGAGTGGCCAGTTTATTATGACCACCTGACGTTTGTAGGCAAATTAGCTATAATTTCGCGCTGAAGTTGCTAGAGGGCCAAACCATTATATATAGGGAAGCAGGTTGTTTACCACAACAGTAGAAGTTATTTTTTTCTGAAGATATGGGTAAACAACGCGATTTAACAGCCTTTGAACGTGGGATGATTGTTGGCGCGAGCCATGGAGCGAGTATCAGCAAAACAACAGAATTCGTTAAATGTTCAAGAGGGGCTCATTGTGAAAGTGTTTAAAGACTGGACAGTCAGCCGAAAATCTGGGTCTGAATGTGTGAATTGTGGCCGTCAGCGACTAGTCAATGTTAGGGCAGAATGGAGAGTGGCAAGACTGGTACAAGACAACAGAAGGGCAACAGTGCAGTGTCAGATTCCTCGTATCACCTTTCAACATCTTGTGGAGTCACCAGGCGCCCCAACAAAGTCATCTTGTGGAGTTATCTCGTGGCCCAACGAAGTACTGATGGGGTGGTCATAATAATCTGGCCACTCAGTGTATTCTCTGCAATATTGCCTGTGGCATGTACAACACAGGAAAGACAGGGGCAGCTTAAAAGGCTAAACACATGGCTAAAGACCTGCTGTAATAAGGAAGGTTTTGGGTTTCTAGCGGACTGGGCTGACTTTTCATTTGGGTATGACCTATATGATAAAGATGGTTTGCACCTACTGTAAATGGTAGGGAGTCTCCTATGCAAGGGAGAGATTTATGGGAAGGTTGGAGGAGTAAGTTAACTAGGATTGAGGGGGAGGGAGAATTAGAATATAATAGTGCATAAATGTCAGACAAGGGTCAGACACTAATGGAAAGTGGAATGGGGGAATATGGGGGAAAGACTATGGCAGGTGGTAAGGAGCTTCCCATGTTACAAACAAACATTGGAAATGACAGGGCTACTTGTACTAGAAAAAAAGATATGGTAAATACAAGAATAAAATGCGACAATGGATTAAAGTGTTTGTTCACCAATGGCTGAACAAACGCTTTAATGCTGGGAACCTAACATTTTATAGTTAGTGGGCTGACCTATCCAAATACCCACCTATTGGTTCGTCTAAGTCATCTGAACAAAGGTCAAAGGTTAGGAAGTGCTTTATTGGTAGTTAGTTAGAATGCTGCAAAATTGCTCTTTAGTTTGCTTGGCCAGACACAGTCAAGCCATGTGACTGGACACAGGGTGGAACAAATGTTACTCTGGGCTTCTAACCCTCACAGTATATTTTTTAACCTTTTCCCCTAACGTAAGAAAGCTTATAATGTAGCGCTATAGATAAAGTTTTTTAACTATATTTTTCGCAGCATTTTGGCATGGGGGGGTGGATTTAATAAGTGAATCTTTGAACCATTCTTGTTGTACAATGTCCAGTTTCAGTGGCAGTTACGCTGGTACTTTCTTTCATTGTATTTGTGACTTTAGCTTTGGCAACAAATCAGAATGTAAATGTCTCAAAGAACACTAGGTGTTGCTCCAAATACATGAAAGTAATCAAACTCTAGCAGGTTAAGCCCAGATCTGTTCTTATCTCCATTCAGGTTATTCTTGCTTGTGTACTAAGCAAACATGATAGTTTTAATGGTGATGAGGGCAAAGGATTGGAGAATGTAAAAGCTCAATGTTTTAAACATATAAGATAATAATGTGTAAATGGATTCTGTCAAGTGAGAATAATGGAGGCTGCCATTGCTGAACTCTCCTTTTGAGAATGCCAGTTCTTGGGCTATCATGCTGGAGCTTTTGATTTCCTGAGCAGGAGAAAAGCTTTTCTGCCACCAATTTATAACATTCAGGCCCAGGACTCAAACCCACTTAAGGCAGACATAGCCAGACAGTTCAGCAATGGCAGCCCCCATACAGCCCCCATACTTTCCACATGACAGTAGCTCTTTAAGACATAAGCAATTGATAAAAAGTCATAATAATCCTATAAAAGCATTATAAAACAGATCTAAAATGTCCTGCTAAAAAATTGCTGACAGTTTTTTTTAGCAGAAGAAACTGTAATTCTCTTTTGACCAAAATCTCCAACCTGCCTGTCATAAATTTCTGTTAATCAAGAAATAATTAATTTGCTAAAGTCAACACATGTATGGGCTCAACACAACATTCCTCCCAGTTTATGTGCACATATTTTGTTTGGGCCTTGGCAAATTTTATACCATGACCGAATCTGCATATGTGTTTGGCCATTGTACCTATTTTACAAACTCTGGCAGAGGGGTCAAGTGACTGCATAGAAAGCCTTTGGTTTGTATAGCAAAAATAGCCAAACCTGTTATGCATGCAACACAAGTGTGAGATTACCTGGAGATCAGGTGGTCCACCCTTTACTTGGACTGCTATATTTACCAAAGTATAATAATCTACAAAAAACAGTCTGAAGTGATCTTTATTTGATAGAGGTTATTGCACAAGGCTCATCCACATTGACCTATGTACGTAAAAAGCCTGATCTATCATTCTGTGCAGAGCTTATTCAATTGGGTTTGTTAACACTTTAAAAACAGTTACATTAGGGTACAAGTCTTAACAATTGCATTGTCACGTAGTTTGCTGTGTCATTATCATTCAATGGGAGACCAGCATTACACTTGGGTATATAGCCTGAAGTCAGAAACTATAAAAAGTTGTTCCTCCTTATGGGCTGTGCCTAAGGTTGCTACTTTGCTGGGGGAAAAAACGTTGCCTTATCATATCATTATGAACCTTGGTAATAACACTAGCTATAAACCCTGTACTAGACCCTAGATCATCAGTGTTTGCTTATTATCTCTTAAAGACACATACTAGTAGATTAATCAGGTTTCAGTTTAGTCTCATTACTTTACTTAATATCTTAGTTTTTTCCTGTTATGTTCTAGTTTTCCTGATAGCATTTTGCCATAAAATAGCTTATAGTGATATCTTCCCTGCTGACAATTGAGTTTGTCGTTCTCCCTCCCCCAACCAGGCTCTCTGTTTGTGGTACCACAGTCAGTCCAAATTACCATTTCAGGGAGCAGACCCACCACCCAGGATAAGTCTTATAGGTCTTGTTGGGCTCCTGCAGCTCTTCCATCACAAGCACTTGTACTTCTTCACACATCTACCTGCCCTAGAAACATTTCTCTGCTTCTGGTGTCCTTCTACTGTGTTTCTCTCAAGTCAGAGGCATACGTAGAAACATGGAAGAGTGATGGCAAAAAATACAGTAGGAGTAGGGACCACTTAGTCTATGCTCTCAGAGTGCTGTTTGGGCCTCCGCTGCCAAATGTGGGCCAGTCCCTTTATTGCTGGTTCAGAGTTTTGAGATTCTGATTAGGTGTGGTTCCGATCACATTATAGGTATCTATGACACCTTTACATGGGGTACTTAAACTGCTTTTCTATAACCATCCCTGTTTTATTTGAATTACAAAAATCACTGTCTTTTCATGATTCATAATGAGGGGAATAAGCCAAAGCTGGGTACACACAGTCATATTTTTTTTAGAGGCTGAAAGAAAAAAAATGACAGATTTCCACTGTGTACATTGTATCTCGACAGCGGCGCCGGCTGCTCTTAGAATACCCTATGATTTTCCAGCATGTCCCTTCAGCAAAAGACAATCTACTTCTGTCAAGGGGATAGGGCCACCCACAAATCAAATTTCTATCTATTCTTGCTGAATCGGCCGAAAATCGCTCCCAGTATACCCAGCCTAAGACGTGCATGACAACTGATCAGCTTCTAGCTTTCATTTTCAAAGCTTAGAGTCGAGTACGTTCACACCAGATGCAGTGCATTCCGGCCCGATTCTGGCCTGAACACACTGCATAGCATTGCGGCCGGCTCACTTTTTTGTGGGGCCGGATGGGGCGTGTCGGGCCATTGAAGTGAATGCATGCACTATTTTGACCGCATTGGACCGGACCGCAGGCACAATGTTCCTTTGCGATCCCGTGCAGACGATCGCATTGCGGCCGGAGGGCGTGGCTACGGTGCCATTCACTGCAATGGCCCACCACGCCGCCTCCTGCCCGACAAAAAAGTGAGGTGGCCGCAATGCGACTCAGTGCATTCCGGCCAGAATCGGGCCGGAACGCACTGCTTCTGGTGTGAACCCAGCCTTAACTGAACAAGCTAAAGACAGAAGCTGATTGGTATGCACAGCTGCTCCGGATTCTGTCTGCTTCTGGCTGAATTTCAGTAAATTTCAACCTTGAATCACTATCTTTTTACAATCAATTTACAGTAGTTAGAACAATTTTTTTTTTTTTTTAGAATGACACATTTCTAAATATGTTTGTAAGCACTTTTAGATTTAAAATCATATAAATCTGTTTTAAAGTGACACTGTCACAAGGAAAGTACAGGGGCTGCCTTCTCATATGATGTAGTCCTTTTCTTTACTTCAACCATTTCTGTTTTTTTTTGCATTCTAATTTTTAATTTTGGATTCTAAACACGTTAACATTTTTATCAGGTACTTATTTGTGTTTGTGGGAAATTTACCTTACTTCTTGTCCCTGTCACAGACTCTACTCTTTGTTAGTGGTGCGAGCTCTGTGGAGGGTTTGGACCAATGGCAAAGCGCCATTGGTCCAAGCTGTCCAATCAAAAAAGGCAAAAAAACAAACACTGAGGCCATCAATCTCGATGCCTCAGCAGTTACGAGCAAGTGAGGGACAGGGAGGCTCCTCCTTGTTTCTTCCCTTCCTCCTCCCTCCCTCCTTCACACTAGCTTGGGGACCAGGTTAGGGGCGGGGCTTCATTGGGCTGGGGGCAGGACGTGCTGGGGGCGAGGCTGGGGAATGCCTCACCCAGAACCAAAGGTACCGCACGTCACTGGATTACAGGGCAGTCTTTTAAAACGAGCAGCCCGAAGTGTGGCCTAGTTTGGGCATGTCAGAGATGATGACATTTATTGTGCACTCTCCCAAAGTGACACTGCGCTCACTCCCCCACCAACATGCACTGATCTCGAGATACCTGTACAAAATGTTCAATGGTGGTAGCAACATTAGCGATAAACTGTTTAAAATGAACTCCATTACAAAAACTAGAGGCCACCACCTAAAATTGGTGGGAAAAAAATTCCAGCACAAGGGGCGAAGGGGGTTCTTCACAGTAAGATCAGTTAGGGTCTGGAACTCACTGCCACAGACAGTGATTTCAGCAAAGAATGTGGAATTGTTCAAGAAACTTTTGGACGATTTCTTATGGGACCGTAATATACAGGGGTACAGGTACTCCTAGAATGAGATCCTAATAGGTTGGACTTGATGGACTAATGTCTTTATTCAACCTCAAATACTATGTAACTATGTAACCTGCATAGAGGAAGGAGCGATGTGTGCATCTCTGTACTGCACTGGTATGAAATTCCCTTGTGTTGGGTGCATTGAACCATGAAGATAAGGGAGAAAGCAGTTCCAAGATGGCACTGGAATTGGAATACAGGGGGTTCAATAGCCTGCATTTCTTCACCAATATTGTACAGCCAGTAAGAGGAAATTTGCCTTAATATCTGATGCATACAGTTCTTCCTACAACTGAACCGGTATCCAGATCATGCAAAGTAAAGTATTTGCATATTCTGAACAAGCAGTAAACTCACTTTAAAACAAACAATCATTCATCTCTGTATATATATACAGGTATAAGGATTGTGGAAAAAGTACTTTTTAAAATGTCACAACACAGTGATCGAAATCTTAGCTTTTTTTTATGAGAGCAATATCTTGGTAGCCTGCCAGCCCTAAAGGTAAACACGCAGCAGGTGTTTCTCTGGACTTTAGAGTCTTTGTTGAGAAAAAACAATCCCCTTTGGGTGTTCAATGTACGATACAAGGATGTTGACAAACTTTGTTGAAGATTCCTTTATTCTGTTCTGAAGAAATGTTGTTTCACTAAGTTGTTTCCAGACTGATTCCTGAATGGAAGGGTCTGGTTCATTATACTCATCTGTGAAATCTCAGGGGTACTGATGAGGAAAGTTGCAGGCAGTGTCTGCATTCCTAGTTAACCCCTGGGGAGTATCTCACTCAAATTTAAATTTCTATTGTAGAGGATACCTAAAATTTGACTTCACAAAAGCAGCAATTGACATTTCTGGGGGCTTTCTGTACAACAATGGTGTACAGAACATATCCAGGTTGCTATAGTGCATTACATTTTTTGCAAGTTTTTGAGAATTACAACAGCTGCAGTTTGAATTGGAAAAGTAATTTTTAATAATATTAAATTACAAATGGCTTGTGTAACAATTGTATATGCTATATTTTTTTGAAAGTTGAGTCTTCCTTTAGGGATCTCTGAAAACAAATAACTTCAACTGCTTGTTAAGAATATATAAATAATTTAAAGCCCATGTTCTATTCACATGTGCACTTAAGTACAGTATGCAACTACACCGACCACATAACCCGGAATCAGCGTTAGCAAAACTCCAACCATTCTATGCAAAATACTTACAGGGTAAAGGTGCCCATACACCTTACAATTATCTGCAGATTTTCTGTGGTCAGATGGAAAAAGTGCAACAGATTGGCCCAGGTGGAGATTACTCCATCCACACAGTTAAGTGTAGATGGAGGAATCTGTTGCACCTTTTCCATCTGACCACAGAAAATCTGCGTATAATTGTAAGGGGTATGGCCAGCTTTATTCACAAAGCTGCCTGAGGCAGCAGAGTGAATAACCGACCCGAAGTGCCGAAGTGAAGTCAGCCGAACGCTGTTCGGCTATTCAGTTCAGGCTTGTACAGCTGATTTCAGCCGTACATCAACTGAAATTAGCCGTACATTGGCTTGCTTCGGCTGGCTTCGGTTCAGCCGAACATGCTCAGCATGTTCGACTGAGCCGAAGTAAAGAAGGAGTTCAACTCAGCCGATCCAACATCTGGATCGGCTGGGCCGAACCTCCGCCAAGCTACTCGCTGCAGTTGAGCCTATTCTCATAGGGGCCGAACGGCATTCAGCTCGGCTTTTCTGCTCCCCCGTGGTACCGAGCGGAATAGAAAAACAGTGAAAAAAGTTGAAAAAAACTAGATACATTTTTTTTACAAATGTAAATAAATTATCAATTTAAAAAAATAAATAAAGATTTTAAAAAAAAGAAAAAAATTAAAGATTATTGAAAAAAGAAAAAAAAATTGAAAAAAAGAAACGTCACGGCCGGCTCCGCCAACATGTCTAATGTTGTTTAATGACAGTTCAGCGCCCCCAGGTAACCAGGGGATGCTGATCTGTCACTGCAACTGATCCTTCGGCTAGCTTTGTGAAAAGACCCTCATAAAGATTCAGGCCACAAACCCGCCGAAAATCGTACGATTCTCGGCGGGTTTTCAAACATGCTCGTAAGACAAAAAACGTGTGACCGTACAGTAGAAACAGTTGCACGCCTTCCATACACCTGCCGATTATCGTATGATCGCGGGATTTCCCGCGATTATCGTACGATAATCGGCAGGTGTATGGGCACCTTTAGAGGTGTATCCAGTTCACAGGTGTGATTAATTGCAGGGAGGGGCTGGCAGGAGCTGAGCTCTAGGATCGTATTACAAGAGCCGCTCTGCTATACATTCTACACTGACCTGCTTCAAACGAATCAGCTCACTCAGAGGAATCGACTCATCCGGCTCACTGACAAGAGTCAATGCAAAAGAACGAATCGTTCAGGAAGTGGACATCACTAGTTCACACCACTTGGGCTGAGCTGTGTTGATCTGCATAGACAGTTGTTTTCTTTGGGCTCTGTTCATGGCACAATGAAGCCTTGAGGTTGGGTTGCAATGCATTGTGTTAAAATAACCGCCGGTCACCACACCGCAGCTCAGCTACAGTGCATAGAAATGAATGAAATGCCATTTTGTGACATCTCAATAAAAGAAAAGAAGGTAACCAGTGCACTTCCCCTCACCTCCAGTACACAATGGACACCGGCTCGCACTGGTTTTAGCATGCAGGATGGTGTGATTGAGCCCTTATTAACTCTTAGGGCATTCATATACAAACATTTGCATGTTTTTTTTACGTGATGGTACATATATTAATTTTACCTTTAAAGCTTTAGATTACCATACATGCAATATATTGATCTATTGCTTCATTGGTTAGCAATCTTCTCCCAAAGACTATATTGTTCTAAGTGTTTTAATAATTAACACCAAAAGATTTGATTAGACTCCCTTGTGTGTTATTAAAGTAGAACTCTGGCCACAAATTTGATTTATCCTTGCAGTGGGCTACCCCCACACTGCAAGGGTTAACTGCTTGTTTTTAAGTTTAAAAAAAAGTTATACTCACACGATCCTTGGAGATGGCTACTGAGAGGGCTTTATTGCTATATTGTTGTGTTGGGAGTTTTATAAGCCTTACACAAAGAGCGGTAGGCAAATATTTATTCTTGTTCTTGTTTATTCATATGCTGCCATATGCCCTCTTTATTTGGATAGTTAAACTGGTTGTAGGCTGATGTATTTTTATTTGTCTTGTATGATGAGGGTGTCATGAGATACACGTAACACGGTGAGCTGATTTCAACTGGTATTTATTTCAGAGCTTAACATGAGGGGAGACACAATCTGCATCCTACTCCCAGTACTGTCTCTGGTGCTCTGCCCTTTCCTCTGGTGTCACTTCCAGCTTTCAACACATCTCCCCTCTATTAGAAACAATAATTTATTTTTTCTTTTACAAAACAATAAAACATTGAAACAAAAGAACACATGAATGCAGGTAAAGGTACAATACTATCTCGGACATAGGGGTAGACTACCTTAGTCCACAGTGACTGTGGGATTATTCTGCCCATTGTTCAAGTCACTGTTCTAACTACAGTACTAACTGCGGTAGCGTGCTGGAAGCTTCACAACACTACCATTTGAAGTTGTTTTGCAAAGTCTCCAAATTCTTGTGAAAGTGGTTGTGAGTCCATTAAAGGCAATGATGATTCCCCACTAGAATCTTTTTGTGGGGGGGGGGGGGTACACCTCTTAAGACTGGGGATTGCATCGGCTGTGGTTGCAAATTCTCGGCACCCAACTCCTCGGGCACTGGCTGAAGGTGCCTTCTATTGCAGCGGGCAATAGTACCATCTTCTGTGCGGACCACATATGACCTTAGGTCTGGGGAACGCCCTACTACTGTAGCTGGTGTTTTCCACCTCTTTTCATCATCCAATTTGACTCTGACATTTTGGGCCGGGTGCAGCTCAGGCAGAGGGCGAGCAGAGTGTCTCTTATCATAAAAGAATCTGTAGCTCCGCTTCGCCTCCTCATCCCTCCTCCGAATATCCTTCGAGAGAATAGGGGAGGCAGCCTGGAATACACCCGCAGAAGGCAATGTGGTACAAATATGTCGCACCAACATCAACTGTGCAGGGCTACATCCTGTGGCTTGAATAGGTGTCACCCTATACGCCAAGAGTGTTAAAAAAGGTTTATTTACATTTTAAAACATTTTTTTTCTACTTTTTTTCGAAAACGTCAAACGGACTGAATATAGTAGAGATAATTTTAATGGTAATTAAACAATCATGCTACAACATTTCAATAAACATGTAAATTACGGATCTTAATAAACATTACTAGTTGTAACAGAAAAACAAGAACATTGATATTAAAATCAATACAACAATAGGATGGAGCAAAATATTTAGGAATGTAGCCGCTTTAGGGCAATACTAGAACAAACCTTAGTGTCTTGCCCAAGTGCATGAGACACCTGATTAAGTTTAGTACAACCTGGCGTACCGTTGCTTGTTTTTCTGTAGTCCTAATATATTTAAAATCTCAAACTGCTGGCCAAAATCTAACAAGCATTCTTGTAGAACTGTATATATTTAGGCAATGATATCACATCCAGTCCATTTTTGATTATTTCCTCACACATGAAGATGGTACATATATTAATTTTACCTTTAAAGCTTTAGATTACAATACATGCAATATATTGATCTATTGCTTCATTGGTTAGCAATCTTCTCCCAAAGACTATATTGTTCTAAGTGTTTTAATAATTAACACCAAAAGATTTGATGGTAATTAAACAATCATGCTACAACATTTCAATAAACATGTCATTTACTGATCCATATATATTCACATATTTTCATATTTATCTCAAACCTTTAGCGCTGTGACAACACTTTACAATGTCATTTACACTAATTACACTATCAGCTTGCCTTAGACCAAGTGGAAATTGCCCTGCATAGGGGGATGTAATCATTAAGCTAAGGTTCTGCAACAGTTCAAAGTGTACTTGGTCGCAGGACAAAACACATTGAATTTTCTTCTGTATTTTAAATTATCCAGCTATTAAACCCTGGAAATTCAGTTTTATTATTTTATTATTATTCATCAGCTGCATTAAAGTAAGCGTGTTGTAAGTTTTCTAAAATATGGTGTATGTCCAACTGTGTTTTAACTCCATTCTATGTGTTGTGCAAAACATCCTATCTTGATTCTAAGTAATTAAAGTTTCATTGTATTTGAGGTGTCCAGTGCCACACCTCCAGCTCCTAATCCAGTATCTATATGATATCTCTATTTGCACTGTTCGAAAAAATATCCTGACTCCAATCACGCTTTTAAAATATACATTTGATTTTTCACCATGCTGCACATCTGTTGTCCCACCTATCAGCTCTACAATTAAACAGTGTTATGCTTATATAAATAAAACACAAATTGTGTATCAGTTCAGTAGGATGATAATTGAAGGACAACCAAAAATATCTTTCAGTTGTTACTCCAATGTTTGGGATCAATAAACTGGTTGTTTAAGCCTGGAATAGTAACTTTAAAGTTAAACCATGGTAATTGGGTGAATGTCCAGCGGTCCTTATCAAATGCATTACAAAATGGCCACGCAAATGATTCATAACAACTTAGAGCCAATAAGCCATATCAATGAAATAGTGACCTTCAATAGTAAGGACACATATTTCCCTCATAACATACAAAAATATCACCATCAAATTTATATCTATTGTAGCATGAATATGAATCAACTCATGTGAGAGCAAAGGATATTGAGGGTGTAGCTTTCCCTGTCTACATTCTGTTCTATAGATCTGTCAGGAATTCCATCCTTCAGGTCTTAGGCCCTATTCACATGGGCTGATCAGGAGAGGATCCGTGCACAGATCCCCTCCTAATCAGAGCAGTATAAAGCAGAGACCACCACTGTGACATCCGTGTCCATACAGTTTTTTCTTCCACCTTGCGATGGAGGCAAGAACTGTAACTGCCGCACCCCATGTTGGTCTATGGGGAATCTGATGTAAATGGACATGTGTCCATTTACATCAGATTACCCCCGATCTGGCATGATCAGGTCTGGCGAAATGGATCTCTGATCCGCTTGTTTATCCGGATTTGGCCAGAGGCGGAGCTAACCGGGTATAAATGGACACCAGTCCGTTTACACATAGCTGTCCATATACTTACATTGGGCATTTGATTGGGTCCGCCTGAAAAGCTGACAGACCCGATCGGACCACCCAATGTAAAAGGAGCCTTATTTACCATATACCATAACGTTCAGGTGGACTTCTGGAAGGACTTAAAACATTTTGTATCCATTCCTTTTCAGACATAAAATTATATCAAAGTGAATTCCTGTGGCTATGCAACCTAACTTTGCCAAACAACTATCAGAAAACCTGCCAGCAGTACGCACCCCTGACCGCCGCACTCTGCGCTACACGCACCCCTGACTGCCGCACCCTGTCTTACATGTACCCCTGACCACCGCACTCTGCGCTACACGCTCCCCTGACTGCCGCACCCTGAGTTACACGCACCCATGACCGCCACACCCTGTCTTACATGCACCCCTGACCGCCGCACTCTGCGCTACACGCTCCCCTGACCACCGTACTCTGCGCTACATGCACCCCTGACCGCCGCACTCTGTGTTACACGCACCCCTGACCGCCACGTTCTGCGATAAAAGCACCCCTGACCACAGCACCCTGTCTTACATGCACCCCAGACCGCTGCATTCTGCGTTACAAGCACCCCTGAGCGCCGCACCCTGTCTTACACGCACCCCTGACCGCCGCACTCTGCGTTACACGCACCCCTGACGTTGCACCCTGCGTTACATGCACCCCTGACCACTGCACTCTGCACTACACGCACCACTGACCGCTGCACTCTGCACTACACGCCCCCCTGAACACCGTACTCTGCATTACATCCACCCCTGACCGGCGCACCCTGCGTTCCTCGCACCCTTGCCCACCGCACTCTGCATTACACGCACTCCTGACCACCGCACTCTGCATTACACGCACCCCTGATCTCTGCACTCTGCGCTACACGCACCCCTGACTGTCGCATTCTGCGTTCCTCACACCCCTGCCCACTGCACTCTGCGTTACACACACTCCTGACAACCGCACATTGCGTTACATTACTGACTTCTGCACTCTGCGTTACATTACTGGTGGTATTATTCTGTATTGTTTTTGGACTTGTGCATTAAATGCGGAATAGAAACTCCTGACTCAGAAGGAGATGAACCACCTCGCAAACGAAGAGATCGCAGACCACCTTTGAAGTTAAGGGACAGCATTATAATGGAAACAGTGGGTCAACACAACTGAGCAAAAAGGATGATTTTATCCATCATTTTGTCTATGTTGTTCTTGACAAAATAATATCAGAATTAAATTCACGTTTTTCAAGGGATTCCTTGCTGGTAATGGAAGGCATTCAGGCACTTAACCCAAAAGCAGATTGTTTTTTGCATTTACAAAAGTTGACCTCAATGGCAACATTCTATGGCTGTAATTTGGAGTATTTAGAAACGGAACTCAAGCAGGCTCTTGTGACCTTGAAGAGGAAAGAAGAATCAGATGGCATAAAAGTTAACACTTTCCTGGAGTTCACAAACTTTCTGCAACCTTATGCTGTCCCCTTCTTTGAACTGTACAGACTGTGTAAAATTGCATGCGTTTTGCCAGTTAGCAGTGCATCTTGTGAGAGAAGTTTTTCAGCACTGAAACTGATCAAATCCTATTTGCGTACCACAATGACAGAGGAAAGGCTGTCAGATCTTGCCACACTAGCAATTGAGTTTAGGCTTGCAGACAGGATAAACATGGATCAAGTCGTTGACAGATTTGCATCAATGCATAAAAGTTCACGTATAAATCTATATTAAGTTATATGCTTTCTCAATTCAGGGGGCTCCTGCTTCCTTTAGAGGGCTATTAACAGAGCAGAAGATAAGACATTATAGATTAAACAGACTTAGTAATAAAGAAACCTAAAATATCTAGGTTCTTTTTACCATAAAGTGTTTAGAATGCCTTGCTAGTCACATACAGGGCTGTATAAACAAAGTGATTAAACTCCTAAATATCATAGAATTGAGCAGTGAGTCTGCAAGGGCATGATCTGTACCCCAAAACTACTTAATTAAGCTAAAGTTCTTTTGGTGCGTATAGTATCCCTTTAATGCTGACTACAGAAACTGAAACTTTGCCGTCTTTAGTTTTATCAGTTTAAAATAGTGAAATGTTTTGTTGTCATTCTCATTCATAAAAGATCCCTCAAAAACATTCAGGTCTATTCAGTAAAAGGTAAATTGCAGGAGAATTTCAAAATCTAGACCAATAAAGACGATTTGGAAAGTGAGCTGAATGGGAGAATTTTTCTGGTTTGGCTATTTTGACCTAGATTATTCAATTCTCCTACCAGTTCTCCTAGCTAAATTGCAGGAGAATTAGTAGCAGAATTGAAGAATCTAGGTGAAAATAGCCGAAATAGAAAATTTCTCCCATTCAGCTCACTTAACAAATTGTATATATTGATCTAGATTTTGAAATTCTCCTGCTATTCACCTTTTTGGAATAGATTGTTTGTGAATACTCAATATATACATATTTCGGTTTTTTTCAGTGGTATGATTAAGTGGTGAAAATTATTAGTGCCCCCCATTTTTGACTGTGGTATCTAATGTGCCCCCCCCCCCCTATATATTGTTCCTAGAGTCGCCACTGTCTGAGAGCCTCCTGAAGAAGCAATGGACTGGAGGTTGTGAAACGCATTGAGGTTTTTTTGGTCCTTGCTCTGAGCCTCTGTAATTATACAAACTGCACAAACTGTAAATAGCAATGTAAACTCATTGCAAAAAATAAAATAAGTAGGCCAAGCAAGATAATCTCTTGGTGTTTTGGTTTATAATACCTGGTGTATGCTTTTTAATGTAATTTGTACTGTTATTCTTAGATTAAATAAAGAGATAAACTTTTAATAAATATAAGAGTGAAAAACAATATTGTGCCGAGCTAATAATCATACATATCTAATAAATTGAAACATATATAAGTGAGTCACATATATGAGCCTTCAAACAAATGAGGCATAGAAAATATCTACACAAAGACAAAAAAGCAATATAGACAATAAAAAGTCTCAAGGAAAAAACAAAAGCAAACAATGGTGATTGTGCAAAAAAAATCCTTCAGATGATTCGCAGCCAATCTGCATATAACTCTCAGGTAAGGATAATCACACAATGCAGGCAGACCTTCACCTCCACCCAGTGAGTGATGACCGCAAGTGAGTGCTCACCTGGGGAGGTAGACCTACAGAGCTAGGTCAAATGCACATTTTCTCTTCTTAATGGGGGAGGGAAGCCCATGCACAGAAAAGGCGATAAGGTCTCCTCAGATCACAGGTACCAGTATAAATCCAGGTGGAAAGAGATAAAGGACAAGGACATCGTGCGTGACGTCCAATAAAATGCAATTTATTAAATAAAAATGCGTACTCACAATGGTGTAAACAGTACAGGCATTGGGTATTGCTGGATCAGACCAGCAGGGCAAATGGCAGCAAAGCGATAAAAAAAAAACCTGTTCGTCCGGCTCAGCTCAGTGCAGTGACATCAGAAGCTCTGCCCAAATAAATATAGTTGTTACCATTAAAGTCTGCCAGGGTTCCGATGAGCCTATTTACAAGTAGTTTATCTTCGAACGTGGTACTATTCTTTTATATTAAAGGAGAACTATGAGGTGAGTGCTTTTCACTCACCTCATAGTTCTAGCCGACCTGTGACAATGAGACGGTCACAGGTTGGCTTAGTAGATCGGGAGGTGAGCGTACACATACCGGCGTTCGCTCACCTCTCGATCCTGTCACGGCTCTCTGCCGTGACAGGGGAGGGGCTGGATTCCCTCCTCCCCGCTCCGATCTGCCAGCGCTGACTGGCTAAACGGATGGGGGAGGGGGCAGGTACAGCTGGCTCTGCCTCTAGATAGGCAGAGCCAGGTGTCACTCACGCAGCTGGGCGGATCCAGACATCATTGTCGGGATCCGCTTCAGCTGCGGCGTCTCAGTATACCGCGAGCTACAGCTATTATTATTATTATATGTTATTATTATACAGGATTTATGTAGCACCAACAGTTTGTGCTGCACTTTACAAAATAATACAAAGTGAGATAGTACAGTTACAATACAATTCAAGACAAGAGGGTTAGGAGGACCCTGCTCATGACAGCTTACGATCTATAAGGGAAGCACAACTAATACAAAAGATAGTATCACGTACCTGGTGGAGGACCGATTAGCTGAGGAAGCCTCCCTTGCAGATCTTGTCTCACACCCCTGGATGTGGGGACAGGGAGCAAGTAGACAGAGAGAATCACAGGTGCCAAGTTGTTCAGATGCTGTGCCTGGTAGAAGTCCAGCAACTGGGTTCCTGGGAGGATGAGTAGGCTGGCGTGGTCTGCAGCAGGAACTTGGAGTGAAGTGAAACAAGCCAGGGGTCAAAGCCAGACAGTCAGCACAGTACCAAAGGAGAAGACAGAAGCGAATCCAGGAAACAAGCAGAGGTCAAGGCAGGCAGCAATCAGACGTAGTCGAGGAAATCCGGGTCAAGCCAACAGGAGATCAAACTGACAGTAAACACAGGAAAACAGGAACACAAGCTGAAAGACCTTCAGCACTGACCCATTGAGCAAGACTGTTAAATAGGGCCATCTATTAGCGAGAGATGTGTCACTTCCTGTGTGCCACGTTCATTTGTACGTCCATTTCGTTGCGTGCGTATGCGCACTAGCGCATGTTCTCCGGCAACCCGGAAGACTGGGACCCGCGCATGCCTTACAGGTACTAACTATATGAGGTTGAATTGATGGAAAAAGTACATTTTCCGTTGTTAGGTAGAGGCGGGATAGCCTTCCCTGAAGAAATCATTTTCAGGGATCGTTAAAGGTGGACAGAGTAGAAGATAGCTGTACAGGGTAGGGTAGGGAGTTCCAAAGCATGGCAGGGACTCTGGAGAAGTATTGGGAACAAGCATTGAAAGAGTTGACTAGGGAGAAGGAAGCTTTGGTTTAGCAGGAGGCCAAAAAGCATGGTTTGAATGATATTTTCTGATGAGGTTGATGACAAAGTTATGGATGTTTTTTTATGTTGTTACTATTTTAAATTTTTTGTACATAAGTTGTTGGTAAGTTTCAGGAAGGCATTTTGTGTTGAGTGTTGTGGGTAAAAAACAGATTGTATGGAGTTGAGAAGCTTGTTATCAGTAAAGTAGCAGCTCAGATGTGTTGTAGACTAGGAGTTTGGAGCCAAATGCAAGCAAACAGATAGGTCTGTTCAGACTGGCGGGGTCCAGTGAGGGCTTTTTAAATATGGAGTGACCAGTGCATGTTTTAGAAGAAACAGGAAGAAGTAAAAAGAGAGAGACTGAAGATGTAAGAGAGTGTAGAACAGAGTAGAGAAGAGGATTACCAGAGTAAGGGAATGGGGTCCAGAGGCCTGATGGTGTCAGAGAAAAGTTTAGCAATCTCTGCTGCAGTGACAGGTTCAAATGCGGAGGTTGCTATTCCATCAAAAACATGACTAATGCATAGAACTTGATTGCAAAGTTCACTTCTCAATCTATGAATATGTTAAAAAGTTCACCAACTGATTGATTCCCTCCAAAGTCCAAACATTCAATCAATGTTTATCTATCGAACTTTTTGCTTAGAACCATATGCCTCCAGACACTATATAAATCACAGTATTCCTTTCCATGCAGTTTCCCTTTCATTGGGTTAAGTTAAAAGAAAAAAAAAAAAAGATTTAAATCAAAACTAATTTTTGGATAAACTTATTTGACCTGTTGCTGTATTTTTGCCTGGATTACAGTGAGGAATTAAACTAAAGCTTCTAGCGGTATGGTGTTTATGCTCTTCTCAGAGGCAGTAATACTGTGGGATTATACTAGATTGCACCCATCAAATCCTCAACACACTGTCACTCAGGGAATAATACTGGCTAATTTCAGGCTTCCTACAGGGCTACTGCAACTTGAGGCCCAGCATAAGGCATCCTGTCCCTTTTTTCAGTTTGTTCCCATATGATGCTGTCCCTGTAGATAATGTGAAATCATGTGGAGCCATATTCTTATAGCCATTAGTTTATTAGGAGAGTGTACTGAATTCATCACTGAGGGCAAAAGTAGAAGGACAATTATGGTCAAACAGCTCAGTTGCACATCTTTGTGTTTGGGGCTCATTGGGACCTAGGCACCTACCTAGATTGCATAATGTGTAATTCAACCCTGTTTTTAACAATTTTTCTTGTGAAACCTAATTATATGTGTATAGATCTTAGATAAGGGTAGGGATTTCTGCAGTCTAACTGAGATGACCAAGTATAATCAAAACCACTAGCAGGATGGAGATGGGATCTGTCCAAGATGCAGGCTCTGGAAGTACCCATTTTACCAGACCCCTGGCAGAGGGGTTGGAATTAGTGGGCAAGCACTCCTAGATTGGAAAATGGCATCTAGAGTGTGGCCAGAAAACATAGCAGGGGTCAGAGTGGGGTAGGGGGTTAAGTGAAGGCAGGGTAAATGAGGTCAGGAGTAAAGTAGTTACAAAATACAATAAGAAAGGCACTCACATGCTAACAAACCATTGAATGGGCAAGTTGAGAATGCACAATGCTGGTGACCAATGGCTAGCCTTTTGGATGAATAATTAACTTCCGGGCACCTCACCAATTTACCACTTTAAGAATGATGCTTTATAAATCTCTTGGATGCACTTCATGTGACTCTGTTGAGTTAAAAATAAGCCATAAGGCATGATCTGCCAAAGAAGAAGCTTTATATTCTCAGACATTTGTTCTGTTCAAGAGCTATGGCCACCTGAAAAGTGTTTGCATTTGACACCTCTGGAAGAGTCAGATGCCTCCTTCTCCCACTCTGTACTGTGGTTCTTTCCGCTGACCCATACCTCACTTTTGTGTCCTGTAGTGATGTAAAGACTGTCAGTGGGAAGTATTGGGTGTGGCTGAACTCCCACCATGCAGTATGCACTGGGGAGCCCAGGCTCACCCAGAAGTGTGTCAGATGTGATGAGGCTGAAGCTCATATTGAAGCTGAATATTGGAGCAATGGGCAGCAGGACATGTAAACCTTCTTTTAAAAAAAAATAAAAATCCTGCTGCCTTCTCCACAGCCAACCTGCAGCATGCTTTCAAACAAGCAGACTGCAGGTTCGACATCCCTATCATGTACTAACAAAACTCAGCTGCATATATTCTTGGACTGACCCATTATGCTTTTATCCAGTTGGATGTTCTACCACTCTGTGATGCTCAGTCACAAGGTACATGTTATTTAGGCCCTTTACCATGTGACTGCTCTCATATCATTATATACAGGTGAAACTCGAATAATTAGAATATCGTGCAAAAGTAATTGCAGTAAGTGCTGCAAAAGGGGCCCAAACCAAGTACTGAGTACATATGCATGCTTGTACTTTTCAGAGGTCCGATATTGTTCTATGTACAATCCTTGTTTTATTGATTGCATGTAATAATCTACTTTTTTGAGGTTGTGGATTTGGGGTTCTTGGGGTTTTCATGAGCTGTAAGCCATAATCATCACAATGATGACAAATCACGGCTTGAATGATCTTGCTTTGCATGTAATGAGTCTATCTCATATATTAGTTTCACCTTTTAAGTTGCATTAGTGAAATAAATGAACTTTGCACGATGTTCTAATTATTCGAGTTTCACCTGTATCTGTGATACCCTGGCATGGACTATATGGTATAAAAAAATAAAAAACAAGAGATTAAAATGTAAACAAAACTGGCTGATACGCTGATCTGAATTCTGCAAATGTGCATTATTTAGTTAGTGTCAGATTAGTATAATTCTGGTTAGCATCAGGCAATTTTGCACCAAACGATGTATAGCATGCCCACAACTGTTTTATTTGAAGGACTGCAATACGTTTATGTTTGTTTTGGGCAAACTATGACAGTTTGTTCTGTAAGTGATTTGCAGGTATGAGTTAATTTGATATTACTTATATTATTTGAATATAGTTCATCTAGTTCCTTTTTCTCCAGGCTTTGACAGTTGAATAGTATGTACCTTTTGGATTGAAATGGTTACTTGTGATAATTGTTCCCCCATTGCAGGCCTCCCTAATGTTGATCTCTATGCCTTAGGGAACATTTGAAAGATTTACCATACAGAAAGTCTTGCTTGCCTATTTTGTATGTTTGGTTTTATTATTTTGTGGTAATGAGAGAGGGGATCTTTTTTTAGGGGTGAGGGCATTTTTTGGAGGCTAAATGCTTAATTTGTTAACCCAATTTAGGCTCAACTTCTCTCTATTGCAATTCCTTATTGCAAACTACAATTTTATACTAAGCTCGCTCCCATGATGTACTACAATCTCACATTTAGAGGGTTTTTCACCAAGCTGCCAAAGGTAGCTGAGTGAATAACCGAGCCGAAGTGAACAGAGCCGAGCGACGTTCGGCTATTCACTCTGACTCAGTACAGCTGATTTCAGCCCTATATCGGCTGAAATCAACCGTACGTCGGCTGAGCCGAAGTGCAGAAGGAGTTTGACTCAGCCGGTCCAACATCTGGATCAGCTGAGCCGAAGCTCCGGCAATTCTCTCGCTGCCGTTCGCTCGAACAACAGTGAGTGAATAGCGGAAAGCTGCCGAGCTTAGCTATTCTGCATGCTACCTCCGAGGTGGCTGTGTGGGATCTCAGATGGGCTACGCGGGCTCTCAGGTGGCTTTGTGGGGTCTCAGGTTGGCTATGAAGGCTTTCAGCAGTGCTGTGTCGACTGTGCAGTGTTTTGGTGTCAGGTGGCTGGACACCCGGACACAAGACTCAAAAACCGGACTGTCCGGGTGAAGCCCGGAAAGTGACAACCCTAATCTGCATACAGCATTGTGAAGAAAACATACAGATAGAAACAACAGCTTCCTATGTATCATAGATAAGCATGCACATAGAGAGTAACATTGCACTGCACTGCCATCTACAGCTGCAGCTGATTGGGCCATGAAGGGGATGTGTCACTCACAGTTCTGCGTGGGCTCAGGAGAACTCAGTTCACGCCAAGCTCCCCGCACATCCCTAGTTCAAAGCAAGCACTTGGAAAATATAAAATAAGGCATGTAAGTGATCCACTATGTCGCAGCAAGTGCAAGCGATCCATACACATTTGTCATATTATGACAAAATTTCAAAGAATTTCAGATTTTCTAAAGGCTAGGCTGTCGCCAGCGGCGGTTTTGCTCCTGTGTTGCTTTGCTGGCGAATGCATTATTGCAATTGGTGCTTTTATGCCATTATGAAAGTGAGTCAGGGTGAGTGACTCAAACTATTGAGGCCAGAAGGTCAAACAAATAGTACAAATAGTACTTTCAGAAGAAGAGGTCAGGGATGGCTTGGCCAAGGCCCAACGTGGCGATAAGAGTATATATAAAAATGAACTGCGCAAATAAGCAAGCTAACAGCTACAATAATGTACACCCACTGTGAGTGTGTATATGTGAAAAAATGAATAACTGAATGTGCCGAGCTACAACAATGAGCAATACAAAAACAACAATAAAAGAATCTGACTCAAACAAATGTCAGTGAATAAATAATACATAAATCAGATGTGAAGTCTGTAAATGTTCATAACTCTGAAGATATGTCCATATATAAACAGCAATAGTGATGAATATTTCTTGTTCCTTCACCATATACACCATGCACACCACACCAGATATAGGGGTGCTCACCTTATTGATAGACCCCAACAAAAGGTCAAATCAGGCAATTCCCTTCTCAACCAGGGGAGGGAACCCTCGACTCCAATCGCTCACAGACGTCCTCCAATAATGTAATCAAACCAGCAAACAGATCTGTATAAAGGTGCCCATACACCTGCCGTTTATCGTACGAAACTTTTGGTCCGATGATTGAACCGTCGTACAATTTTCGTACGACGGCCCCATCCTGCCCCGATTATCGCAAGGTTCAATCAGCGGTAGTTAAAAAAAACACCTGGAGGAATTGGGGTAATTGACCGCGCATATTTACGTTTGCGCATGAGCAGTGTTAATCATACGACTTTTGACGTACGGAAACGCCACCAACCTTGCGAAAATTGTACGATCGAATTAAGTTTTCGAACATGCAGGAAAGACAAAAGTTGTACGATTGTACAGTACTGGCGGTTGCACACTCCCCATACACCTTGCGATTGTCGTACGAAAAGTAGATCGCATACGATTATTGTACGATAATCGTAAAGTCCGTGGGCACCTTTACACTGTTTTAGTGGAAAAACAATAACCTCCAATCTTTTAACAAAGCGACCCAGCGAGTAAAATATCATCTCTTTAGGGCCGGTTCACAACACATCTAGTGCGTTCTAGTACGGATAGTGCCCGGAATGCACTGAATCGCATAAACCAAGCCTCCCGCATTTTGGGGCGGGAGGGGGCGCGGTGGTGCAATTCATGTCAATGGCACTGCAAACACGCCTTTCACCCTCAGTGCTCGCACCAGAAGGCGAAGCTCGCGTTCTGGTGCGGTGCAATTGCAAAAAATAGTGCATGCACATACAACCTTACTGGCTGGTTTACTTGTGTTAGAAAACCTACTAGCAGTGTGGAGAGACTGATCAGTCCAATAACATTACTATAACACTAGCAAAAATCAACAGCAATATTGTCATATGATTAGATTCAGCCATTATTGTTCTTGCTTTTAGTATAACCATATACACACACCTAAAAGAGGAATGTGTCTCAGCTGCCTAGTAAATTAAAATAATTAATGTAGTCAATTTCTGATTATGGTAAATACGGTAGTTTTCAGTTATAAGTTTGCACACATATAATACATGCTGTATAAATAATGAATTGATGTGTTTAATATGATTATACAAGAGGCAATAATCTGGAATGTGACATTGTAATTGCATTCTAATGAACAAGGAATAATTAAAACCAACCCACAGTACTCCAAATTGCACAAGAGTTTCAATCACGCCTTGTCATTATACTGGCTGAACTGCATGCCATCTACATTGTATAGGAGTAGGTGCATGCATTATTTTTATACCTATTTGCATATATGTTCTAGATCAGACCTTCTTAATCTGTGGGTCGCGACCCCATGTGGGGTCGCGCAAGTGAGTGGGGGGGATTGCAATAGAAATTCCGCCATCAGAGGGTTTCAGCAGGTACTTGAGTGAGGGGCCCATGCAGCCAGGAAGGTCCGGGCTCCAAGAAAGTTTTTTTTGTTATAGTAATGCGTGTCGTTTACTGTGTGCACTGTATGTCCCGCACCCCCCGCCCTCCCTGCACTTGGTAGCTACCTAGCTGAGTACGTGCAGGAAGGTTTCTTTTTAGGGGGCGGAGCTTCTATTCACGCGGCAGAATCTCCAAGGCTGGAGTGGAGGCGCTGGAGTGTGAAAGTTAAGTTTTCCAGCAGACATTCCAATGGGGGGGGTTGGTGATAGACAGACTGACCAACATTGGGGGAGGCAGAGACTCACACCTAACTATGTTGTGTGGAGGTGCAGAGGAGAGAGCCACATGACCTATGCTGGGGAGGGCGAGGCAAAGTGTGTGTGTGTGTAGATGCTGCTCTAAAATCTTCACTGTTACGTGTGTGTGTGTGTTTGTGTGTATATGTAAGGGCTTGTTCACACCAATTGCGGTGCGTTCCAGAGTGGTAGCTGCTGGAATGCACCACAATCGCTCACAAAACTTCCCCCTGCATTCTGGAAGTCAGTGGCACCGCAGCCACGCCCCCCCTGCCCGCAGTGCGATCGGAGGGGTGGCAAAACATTGCCTGCATTCTGTTCTACTGCAAACACAGAAAATGCTGCATGCTCTATTTTTTTTGCGTTTTCAATGCACTGCCACGCCCTCTCCCGCCCCAGGGGGGCATTTTAGTGAGCAATTGCGGTGCGTTCCAGCAGCTACCGCTCTGGAACGCGCCGCAATTGGTGTAAACAAGCCCTAAGTAAAACACACACAAGCTTATTATAAAAAGTATATATACTATTAATCACAATTTCTCTAATCATCCCACTGCCCACACAAATGCTGGATTTCTCCCACATGTGGTGCAGGAACACAATACTCTGCTTTCCAGTGAGGTGCCACTACACTTTTTTTTTGCCCAGTGCACCACACCACCGCACAGCACTTCGAAGGGCCCGTTCACACCAACTGCAGTGCGTTCCAGAGCGGTAGCTGCTGGAATGCACAGCAATCGCACACTAAACTCCTCCCTTCGTTCTGGGGCAGGAGGGGGCACAGTGCGATTGGATGGGTAGCACAACATTACCTGCATTCCGGTCCAGTGCCAACACAAAAAAATGGCGCTTGTGTTGGCACCTGACTGGAACGCAGGCAATGTTTTGCCACCCGTCCGATCGCACTAGGGGGGGAGCGTGGCTGCGGTGCCATTCACTTCAATGCACTGCCCCCTCCCGCCCTAGAAAGAAGGGGGGAGTTTAGTGTGCGACTCTGAACACACCGCCGTTGTGTGAACAAGCCCACACAGCCCCCGTCTTAGCTGACTGTCCGCATTACCTGGAAGTGCTGGCGGTTGTAAGCTGCAGAGAATCAGCAGTAAATCAGTGAGGAGATGAGTTTAACACCCCAGGGGGAGGGGGGTACTGTGAACTCTGTGAGTGTTAATAATTATATGGAAGTTTTATACTTTTATTTTCTTTAATAAATGAAACATAAAAATATATCTCTCCTCTCTCTCCCCTGGCTGTCTCTCCTCACTTCTCCTATATTCGCCCCTAAAAAATTGGCGGCGCTTAAGTGTTCGGGTTTCGCATGAAGAAAAGGTGACAACTCGGGGGGGGGGGGGGGACTGGCCCTAACTGTAGGCACTGTGCTGTCATGCAAGCAGTCTGATACAAATGTTTCTTTATTACCAGTAAATGTTTGATTTATATACCTTTTCTATATACCTGGGGGCCCGTAAAAATTTCCTTGGACGAAAAGGGGTCACGAGTGGAAGAAGGCCTGTTCTAGATAGTGGACATATGGTAAGTATTGAACAATGAAAGAAGTGAAAACCATTATCTTAATTACTATTTTCTTTCCTCATGGAGTAATATTCATCACAACCAAGCCCAGAATCTCCCTGTTTATATAAACTGTGCAGACTTGTGGTAAGGCTGAGCACTAGGCAGATATAAACAAAACAAATTAATGTAGCTCTGTATTCAGTAATAAATTATTAGGGGAGAGAGCCTTCGCCATCATCATTTCTATCAGCATACCATTATAGGGAGAGGTTTGACTTCAAGATGGCACTTTGGCACAGCAATTTCTTCTTCCACCCTCAGCTTGGATTACAAGCAGCACTGGTATGGTGACACAGGAGAACCCCCACATTGGCTTTGTTCCTGAATGTCATCTCTGAGCAGGGTTCCCTAGATTGTGAGGGATTAAACTATATGTTGTGACATGGGGGGTACAAGGGGGCTTGTCTGGCAGGTTGTACAGAACCCCATGATTTCTAAACCATGATTTCTGATTGTACCATGATTTCCAACTGCCAGGGAAGGTCCTGCTTCTTCCTGCTGATTTGTCCACTGTCCAGAATGCAAGATGTGATGAATAACATTTTAGCAGGACATTATATGAGAGGTTTTCAGAAGGGGTGGGTGTGATGGATGTGCCACTCCGAACCCACTGCACTTCAATGACACTTAACTGTATGCAGTTCCGTACTGACTGAGCCATCACAAGGATGCGGCAATACCAAACATTCCTTTCTTATCCACCAGGCGATCTGTAGGGAATTAGCTGAATTGTGCAGGACAATTACTGTGGTATTAGCTTTTTATAAACTGTCGTACGTACGACGATTAAGGCTAATTCACACTAGGCCTAGGAAAAGCTTTAGATAAGCAATCAGATTTTAGTGAAAAGGGCTTTAAATTATATAAGGGACCAGCTTAGCATATCTGGGGCTAGAGCTGAGGATGTCTAAACAAACTAGGAAGGATGAATTTCTTCCAAAGTGAGGGAGAGAGAATTCATAATTAATAATGAGTTGCTCAGATCTCATTATTCTAGCTGCCTGGTCTCTTTTGAGTTACTATCAGAACTGGTTGCTGCACTGGATAGGTTATGTATATCTTTCTATAAAACCTTACTTTGTATAGCTGCATTTACTTTTTTTGGTGCACTGTGAGTGAGGAAAGTTAGTAAATAAGAATAGACTAGACACAGGTGGGCAGCAATTTAAGGCTGTACAAATGCTAGATGACCCTAGTTAGGATTTAACAGGGACTTTTTCTGTAACAAAATGACCACTCTTCGTTGTCCTGTTTCCCTGTTTTATAACCATTTTCAAATGCTGCTTACATGGAATAGGCAAGGCTAGTAGTCATTGTCAAAAGTTTAACACTCATTCATTTAGAGTGGGACTGCTACAGAAGCAATTAAATTTGACCTTCTAGGATTCCAGTAGGAGTTTCTAGGAGTTGTCACTGTCTGGTTGGACATAGTGGTTAGGAGAGTATGGCGACATGTCTGCTCCACGGAACTCCTTAACCACTTGCTGACCAAGTGTTTACAACCCCTTCCAGGCCAGGCCATTTTTCAGTATTCAGCGCTGCGTTACTTTGACTGACATTTATTCCGTCATGCAACGCTGTACTGAAATTCATTTTATACAATTTTTTGGTGACAGATAGAGATTTCTTTTGGTGGTATTTAATCACCACTGCGGTTTTTATTTTTTACTATATGAGGAAAAATTATTGAAAATTTTGAGAAAAAAAAAGGCATTTTTTCCATTATGTTAGGAAACAATTATTATTACCCAATTTTTTGGTAAAATATAAAAGACGGGGTCAGGTGGGGTAAATAGACACCAAACATGTCAAGCTTTAAAATTGTGCTCACCCGCGAAATCGCAAAAAATTACCATACCCAAAATTGACCGTAGGCGACGCTTTAAAAGCTTTTACTGCTCATCAGTTTAGTGTTATCAGTGATTGATGGCCCCAGAACTATTGCTCTCACTGTGACGCTCGCGGCGATATGTAACATGTGCGGCGTAATGGGCGCAATCGTCGTTTTCGCATGTGTGCATGCGTGTATGTATGGGTGGGGACTTTAAAACATTTTTTGTGGTTTTAAATTCTTTTTCCTGTGTAACGTTAGATTTTTTTTTGCAACTTTAATTTTTTTTCCTATTTTTTTTTCACTTAACTTTATTGCTATCACATAGGGGGATAGGAAACCCCCTATGTGATAGCAAAGATATGTGACAGGTCCTCTTTATGGAGACATCAGGGGTCTCCAAGACCCCTAATGTCACCTATGCACCCCCAAAGAAGCTGATGAAGCAGAGATCTGCTTCATCAGCTTCTCTCCAGCGTCTGAACCTGGAGAGTGACACAAGAATGCGGAAGTGATGTAATATACATCACTTCCGCATTCTGACAGCGGAGAGGGGACCAGAGAGAGAATCATTACCCATCAGGTGGTACAGAGCTCCCTTGGCGGCTTGTTGTTGCTTCTACCATGGGCCTAATCTCTTGGTGGAAGTCAATATACATTTTCAGTTTGGAACTGTCCTCGAGCTGGTGGGGGTGTGGCTGAGGACGAGGTTGTACTTAGTTAAGATTTTGGTTAGTGAACACCCAAAGTCCCTTTCCTGGTAATACTTCCCTGTTCATGTTTGGTATGTTTTTATTTTCTTTACTATTATTTATGTTAACACGTTACATCCTTTGAACTTCTACAGGGGTCATACTAGCTGGAAGTGATTTGCCATTCACAATAGACTGTTTGCTGTCTGGTGAGAGAGGTCAGCGGCAGCTTGTGCGGTGACTGAGATCCCTCCCTCCTTTTACCCTTCTGTTGGGAAAATGGGACATAACCATAACCATACTAATGGTTTTTTAGACATGGTCCATATAATAAGGTGAGTTGCATTCTATATGTGGGAAACATGACAAACAGGAATGGCCTTTGTTTTTTTCATGCAATACATACACTGCACATAATCTACAAATTGAAACATTTTCTAAACCAAGGCTCAGTACATTACTTTATTTCCAGTCTAATGAGATTAGAGCAATAGTTCATAAACACTGGTACTGGTATTCCTTTAAGACAGGCCAAAGCTCTAACATATATATTGGTTACCAGTCATTATTGTAGCACTAATGGTTTGAAAAGGACTTGCCCTCAGGCTGGGACCCACTGCTCGCGAAGCAGCGCAGAGCGGTGGCGCACTGCCTTCACGTGCAGTGTGTCATGTAATTTTGTCTCCGACACGTCAGCTTGCAAAAGCACACATAGCTGAGCGTGCTGAGATAAAAAAGCGGGAGCCAATTGGCTGACAATGCAGTCCTTCATCTGGCCGCGCTCAGCTCACACACTACATGCGAAGCTCCATGCCTGACAGCTTTGCTTTGCTCTGCACGGATTCGCATGTAGTGTGTCACAGGCTTAAAGGAGAACTATGAGGTGAGTGTTTTTCACTAAGCCTCATAATCTGAGCCGACCTGTGACCATGAAACTGTCACAGGTCGGCTCAGTAGATCGGGAAGTGAGCGAACACATACCGGCGCTCGCTCACTTCTTGATCTATCCCTGCAGAGAGCCGTAACTGTCACTCACGGCACTCTGCAGGGATTCCCCCCCCCCTCTCCCCACTCCGATCCGCCAGCGCTGACTGGCGGAACGGACGGGGGAGGGGGCGGGCACAGCTGGCTCTGCCTCTAGATAGGAGCCAGCTGTTAATCACGCAGCTGGGTGGATCCAGACAGAATTGTCGGGATCCACTTCGGCTGCGGCGTCTCTGTATACCGCGAGCTGTAACTCGCGGTATACAGAGCTTTGGGTCACGGGAGAACGCTAGTTTGTGTTCTCCCGCGACCCTAAGGCCCCATTCACACTTAGCGATTTATCGACGCGATATCGCGCATTTTTGCCGCGCAATAACGCGAGAAGTCGCCGGCTAATGCTATTCAATGGAGCTGTCTTAGCTCCGCGTCGCTCGTCGCGGTCGCAAGTCGCTTCTACAGGACCGTTTTTTCGTTGCATTTTGCTTTTTTTTAATGGAGCCCGACGGAGAAGGTCGCGCTATCCCAGCCGCTGCAAAAGGTATGTCGCTACGTGTGAATGGGGCCTTAGGGCTAGTTCACACCAAGCGCGGAGCAGATCCAGAGCAGAGCAGGTGCAGACCGGATCAAAACTGCGTCTAATGTATTCCTATGGTATTTTGAGCTCCAGTTCACATCACAGCGTAAAGAGCCAGAGCAGGTAAAAAAAACATTAGAGAGGTTATTCCTTATTGACTGTCCAAGTGACAACCTTTTCACCAACCAGGAAATGGAGGAAGCTCCCCACTCCAACGCAGACAGGAGCAAAAATACTTCTATTTAAATAAGTTGTGGAACGCTGAGATTCCTGTTTTCATTGTCTGTTTTTCTGTAGCAGATTTTCCATCACGTCCTGTCTGATGAAACATTGTTCCTAGAGCAGAAAGTGAAGGGAAATCTCTCTATTGGAGCCTGAGATAGCAGTAAAGCTGGACAGGGGTCTTAACTTATTCTATCCAAAAGTTAAAAAAATGTTTTGCGTATAGATACACATTAAGTAATTTGTATTGTAACATTAAAGCGTTACATTTTTATAAACAAAAAAACAAAAACCCTGACTGGAATAAAATAATAATGCACAGAATGGAATAAAATAATAATACACAGAATGGAATAAAATAACAATAAACAGACTGGAATAAGATAATAAAAAACAGACTGGAATAAGATAATAAAAAACAGACTGGAATAAAATGATAAAAATTAGACTGGAATAAAATAATAAAAGACTGGAATAAAATTGACCCAAACCACTACAGTTTCTCTTTTAGAAAAACAGGTCTGTGTGCCAAGTGAAGAGAAAATCACCCCATTCTATAATGAAAATGCAATGACTGTCTGGAGATTGCTGAAAAGAAAAATGTGACCACCACTCTTCACTGTGGCATAACACTGCAAGGCATATATTTTACTGACGCATTACTAAATGTTTTTTATAAAATCTCACTGAAGGTAAAGTAAACACTTCGCTGTGCTTGATTGAATATTTGTAAAATGTCAGTAATAACATATAATAATATGTGAGTGTATAGTAAATGTTTGCTAGTTCTATAATAAATGTTTATAATCACTTGAGGACTGATAGTTATTTGCGCATATCCATCTGTATGGACCTGCCTTATGCTGGAGTGCCCCTAATCTAGTTAATTTAGGGTTAGCAGCCAGTCTGTAGCAATTCTAAGCTTTTGTTTATGTTATCTGGTTTTGTTAGGTTTTCCCCACAGCCTAGGTTATTGGTTACTTCTGCCTGCTATTGGGGATTGGTCTCCAGTGGATAGAGTGAGGAGAAAAAATTTGTGTGAATGGTCCAGTCTTGGCCTCTCAGGCCTGCCTCCTGGGGGAAGGAATAGCACCAGAGAAGCACAGTTTGCGTTTCTCAGACCTCCTGGCAGGATAAGGAAGCTGAAACTGAAGAAGAGCCCTGTTTAGTCAATCGCCAGTCCTGCCTCAAAAGTCCACAACAATAAATTGCCTGTCTTGGCTTAAAGGTCCATGACTAGCCTGCAGAGAGAATATGAAGATAATTGAAAGGTGCTGTTTGTCTGGCTACCAAATCTGCATTACCCTGTGGCTGAGCGCAAAGATACTACTGATTGGAGGGAATTGTTTGGTATTCTGTACACCAGCCCTCCTCTAGACGTTTGAGTCAATACATTTTGCACAAAGTAAATTGATAGAGAAGTCTGTCTGTCAGTCGTCATTGGTAGGTCTGTGAGTGTTTGGGTACAGTTAAAGACAAATCATCAGTAGAAAAGCTAGGAGGGGCCATACAATTCAGAAGATCCTAAGGGGAACTTGCACACATCCATGTCACACAAGTCATTTTTAGCAGTGATTTTTAGCAGGTATAGAATAGCTTTTAGCATTTTTTAGGGATGTCCAGATACCAGTTCAGATACCAGTGCCGATACTTGGCATTTTCACGAGAACTACCAGGGTTGCAGGGGTTGCAGCTGGGACCTAGCTCTGGCGCTCCACTGCTGTCCTGAAATCATTAGTCTGTATTGTTTTCGAAAAAACTGTCACATGACAATAAACAAAAATGTATCAGTACTTGTATCTGTGAGCACTTGGACAAGTATCAGTACTTGTACTTGGAAGAATGGTATCGGTGCATCCCTTATGTATATTTATAAAAAAAATAATGCATTAAAGTGGGGATGTACAAATCCCAGGAGCTCCGTATGCTCCTTAAAAATTACAGCTGCCTCCTAACTTTTGAATTGTTCTCTAGTCTAGTCCTGGAGCTGGAAAAGTATCTGTACTTGTACCGAGTACAGTACTTGGTATCTGAACATCCCTAGCATTTTCAATGCTAGGAAATAATGCAATTAAAGTGAACTGGAACTCAAAAAGTGAAGATTTGCTATGTTATAGGGAACATCTGGAAATGAAAAATTGTGCCTAAGCAGTGCCCTGAAACATCTACCATTTGTCTGGAATTCCTCCTGAAACTAGTAGTGTAATTTCTGGTATGTTAGGGTGCCTGGACCTTCTTGTGCTAACAGCCTGCTGTAGCTGTATATATGCATTGTGAACTCAAAGGCAATGCTGTCTCTGACTGCTAGTCTCAGGAGATTTAGCATGAGATGTGGTGATGTCACCAATTACCTGCTCGCTGTTCTCCTTGCTGGAGGCTCTGACATGAGGAAGCATCTATCAAGATGGCTGCCTCCTCATAGAGACACAGTGCAGAACAAGCCAAGGCATTGTGAGTGAGTAATGGGGAAACATCAACTGTAGCGAGACCACAGGCAATACCAATGACTAGTCCTTTGCCCTCTGCCTGTCTTTTTTGGGAACAACTTTCAAAGCTTAGTAGTGTTTGGTGCTGGCCACTGTACAATAACTTCAGCCTTAATAATTACTAATTTCATCCAGTGCAGCTGCTGCTCATGGTAGTTAACTAAAAAATTTAGCCAGCTACAGAATCAACTCCGTAGCCACCTTCAAACCACACAAGAATAAATGAGAGAGAAGCAAAAGGAATTGGTAACCAGCACACCAGTGGTTAAATGTTCTAAATGTGGTCTATTTTATTAGCATAGACTCATCTTGTCCATAGCGACGTTTCGGGGCCACGCAGGGTCCCTTCATCAGGCATAACAAGACAAGGATGATGTTACAACTGCACACTTAAGCACATACTGTATGTCACAAATGAAAAATCAATCCAAGAACATCCCCCACCTCCCCTAATATCACTATGACATCATTCTGGATTAAAAGCAGTCTCATATCTACAGGACAATTTCAGTCCATTGAAAGCTACAAACGCACCATCAGGCAGAATCTTTTGCACAACATGCATAAACGCAGGACATACACAAACATGAATAAGGAGGATTTGAGTGCCTTACGAGCACTGAGGAAGGTTTCCTCAATCATCATATATTAGAGACACAGACAATTTTCTCCAGAGATTGAGATCCTTTGATACATTGCAAGAAACATGGCGGTTGGGGACCATGGATATCTCTTCTTTATATGCATGCATATCTAACGCCGCCGGGGTTAAAGCTGTGGAACGTTTTCTGTCAAGTAGAGAAATGCATGATATGCCAGCTGAATTAATTCTACAGGGTTTAGAGTTTGTGTTGGAAAATAACATGTCTCTCTTTGAAAACACAGTACACAAACAGATATGTTGCACAGCAATGGGAAGTTCAGTTGCACCATCATTTGCAAATCAATTCATAGGCTATCTTGATGTACGTCTCATATATCCATCAGAACTGTTTTCGAAACATGTTAAAATATGGATGTGCTACTTTGATGACATATTTGTCACCTGGGATGGTGGTGCGGCCCAATTTGAAGCATTTGTCTCGTTTTTGAATGGTGCATTTGCGTGACAAATGTATTTAGGTGTGCAGTTGTAACATCATCCTTGTCTTGTTATGCCTGATGAAGGGACCCTGCGTGGCCCCGAAATGTCTCTAAAGACAAAATGAGTCTATGTTAAATAAATAGATTACATTTTAAACATTTAACCACTGGTGTGCTGGTGGCCAACTCCTTTTGCATCACGTACGGCGCAATCCGCAGTCACTGCAGCACCCACCCTCTTGGGACATACCGGTCAGGCACGTGGAGGGAAATGTGTTGATATAAATAAGAGAGATTCTTATGAGTTGAATCAAAATAATCCTCTACCTGATATTTAGGACCTATTTGAGTATTTAGGACCTTTGTCGAAAAGTGATTAAAGCTGAGCTCGGGGAAGGAAAACCTTCAATTAAATATACAGTATATCACTAGCCATAACGGATATAAGTAAAGTTTGTGTGCACCAAATGCCTTTGCAAACCATGATATTACCTTGTAAAAATTAGCAGTGACATAATCACTATGCTGCACATAACCTGTGCAGAGAGCAGAGTGGGAATCTTCCATCCATCACAAGTTACCTGTAGGGAACTATAGGAGGGTGGATACAAGACCAATCACCCTGCATAAAGGGGGAAAGCAACAGTGACCGATCTGTAATACAGGAAGCTCCTGCACGTGGGCAAAGTTCAAAAAATGTTACAGCACAGATCTGGAAGAAATAGACACCGTACACCAATATTTAAGTAAGAATACAGATGCCTCTTGTTTTCAGGCAATATTTCTTATTCTTTCTTCATCCGTATTTATATGCCTTCAAATAACTCTGCTCTGCCTACTGCCGATTACGTGTGTGTGTGTGTGTGTGTGTGTGTGTAACCTTTCCAGACTCCATTGGCGATCTTGCCTTCACAGAGCTTCACCACCAAATCTTGTAATTGGAATCTACATCCAGTTCTACAAACCCCATTGGGGCCTGAAACCTTGGCTGGTGCTGCACATTTGTGCACATAGAGTCCATGTTTGGGCTACTATGTGCGGCTACTGTATGTGGCATACAATTAGCAAGAGGAGGAAGTGGTCACAGTGCAGATTCAGCAGTGGAAAGAAAAAGCAGACAAATAACTTCAGAATTTAACATTGTTTATATGTCATCATTTACTTGCGGTGTGAGGAATTAATCTCACTAATTACTCTAAGTACAATCAAAGTGAGGATTTTTCAGTGACACATACTATATATAAAATGGACTGGTTAAACGACTTAATCTTGAGGCCTCATTTCCTGTTGTCAAGGTTAACATTAGCTATATGATGTAGGGTACCCTTGTGACATCATACACAAACATTCAAAAAGGTTATAAATAAATACATACATTCATCACATGCAAATTCATTGCTCTTACTCCTAAGAGTGTAAGATGCTTCAAAGCTTTCCAAACTCGATGTGGCATATTTTTCTAATAGATTGTGGATCTATACCTCAATAGACAATAGACAGAGGAGGCACTGAGAACAAAAGTAATGGTCTACCGCAACAGCTGTTAACAATCAACAAACATTGTTAGCAGTGAACACCATAGAAATAACCAATACAACAGGCAATAGCAAAGGGCTATGATATCAACTGCCACCCAACAACAAACAACCATAGCAGAGCACACATAGAAGACAATAGAAAATGATAACAGAGTATTAAAAATACTGCCCAATACCTGTTAGTATGCACAAAAATATTAAGACACTCAGTACCTCATACAACTATGATTTAATTTATCTGTAGCCCCCATCACCTTCTGTGAGGTGGCTGCTAGAAATTTAGTGATTGCCACTTTTATCTGGCCCACTGACCATGGATACACAACTGTCTACAGGAAAAGACATATAATAAGAATCTATCTAAACATGGACATTTTCATATTTTATGTAACCTCTGTAAGGGTTCTACATTTCCAAAAATAGGCATATTAAATATACTGTAGGCATGTGTATGAGATTAAAAAAAGAATCCTCCTACCCACAGAATATGCTGCTATGTTTGTGTCATGCTGTTTATTACCTGTAATACCTGTCCTTTTCCTTGTTGGAAAAAGTTGAAAATCTTGAAATAAAGAATTTATTAAAAAAAAAAGAATCCTCCTACAACTATTCACTCTAACTTAAACAGCCACAACAATTAGCTTACATAAATAGAAAAAACTAAACCACTGTTTTAACAACAAATTAAAATATGCCAAATCAAGTACACAACAACCTTTTTATGTAAAAATAAGTTTGCAAATAAATAGGGCTGCGGAAATTAACGATTAATCCCTCGATTAATCGTTAATTTTTTTGATCGATCAAAATTATTTTGATCGATCAAAGTTCTTTTGATCCGTACTCACCTCTCCGCCGGCTTCCGGGTCTTCCGTCGGAGATCCGGCGACGTCACGGACATCGACGTCACCGGACTCCTCCCCCTTCCCCGAGTGGCTCTGTCGGCTAACGAAGGGAAGGGGGGAGGAGTCGGGTGATGTAGTTGTCCGTGATGGGTAACGAAGGGAAGGAGGGAGGAATCCGGTGACATCACGGACATAGACTCCTCCCCCTTCCCTTCGTTACCTGACGGAATCACTTGGGCTGTGTGCGGTGACGCAGGTCTCCTCTGCCCATGCCCCTCCTTCTCTCTTCTCTTACATTAGCCTTTTGCCAGTCTGCATTCCTGAAAGGCCGAAGCCTCCTCTCAGGCCAGCGTGCAGCCCCTCTCACGCATGCTTTTATCGGGCAGGCCTGGACCTGCCAACCCTATTGTGTCCCTTTCAGGTCAGACACAGCAGAGGGAGCAAAATAAGCCAGCAAATAACAGTGGAGCTGCAATGCTATGAAAGTTGTTTATACCTGTTTACGTCCTTCGTCTCCTGGCGAGAGCATAATTAATAGCTTCTATTGTCATCTTACGATGGATGCAGTTCATAATGCCCCTTTAAAGTTAAGCCTTGATTGTATCTGGCATCCTCGGGCTTTATCACTTGTATGCGGTGTGATATTTTTGCTGAGGCTTTTAAAGAGCCAGCATTTCTGTTTCTGCCTCTCATATAATCATTTTTAAAGGGGTTATCAAAACCAACAATACTGTCCATATGGCATACTTCAGCAGGCCATGCAGGGTAAAGCAACAGGTAGCCAGCCCAAGAGTGGTGACACCCCACAAAGCCATGGTGAGACCCCATGGAGCCCTGGTGAGACCAGGGCTCTGTGGGATCTTGCCAGGGCTCTGTGGGGTCTTGCCAGGGCTCTGTGGGTCTAACAAGGCTGTTTAGACCCCACAGAGCCCTGCTACCCTGGTGAGGCCCCCTCAAAGCTCTGGTGAGACCCCCCTCTGTATGTGCGTTATAATTAATCGAAATTAGTCGATTAATCGATTTAAAAAAAATTGGATTAATTGAACAGGAAAATTTTAATCATTACCAGCATTACAAATAAACTAAAAAACAAAAGAAAATAAAGCAAGCACAAGAAAACAAAAAAAAAACCCCAAAGCACTGGCTTCCTATCTTATTGAGCGTCTTTAATGTTTTTTTTTCATCATAATTGCTCACAAAATGTCCACATTAGGAATAAGCAAATCTGCCTGGGTTCGACTTGCAAAGAGCTCAGCGAGCTTGTTTGAAGTTTGGAAAACCTGAACATAGCAGCGAATCCTATTAAAATCTATAGGAGGCAATCTTGTTATTAAATTCTGGCCATCTTTTGGTATAATAGACAGACTACTGTTAAAAATTGCATAGATCATCTCACTGCTATACTCCCTCCTCTCCGCCTCAGCATCCCCGGGACGTCCGGGGTATGTCCAGAAGTGGGAGAGAGAGTTGAACCTCACTATTAGTGAGGAGGACTGGGACAGGTCTTTCGTTCTTTCACACTCCCTTTCCATTGCAAGTAAGGCTCATGAGAAGAACCTGAAAATTCTGACCAGATGGTATAGATGCACTGCAGTACTACACCGCTACTACCCACAAGTACCTGACTCATGTTGGCGTTGCCAGGCTTCACCAGGCCACATGACTCACATCTGGTGGAGCTGCCCTCTGATCAAAGTGTTTTGGCAAAAGGTGCTGGATGTGTATAACAGAGTGACAGGTTCAGTGGCCCCTAATGACCCCAAGATAGCCCTGTTAACTATGATACCAGGCTCTCTGAAATCTGTAAAACGGGGGCTCCTACGACACTTTCTGACAGCTGCAAGAGCAGTCATCCCCCGCCACTGGCGTACTCCGGATATCCCAACTTTGGCGGAGTGGGCTCTGGAAATGGACCGCATTGCTGACCTGGAACGACTGCTGGCTGATGAGCATGACACTGGTAGGAAATACACTATCACATGGTCCGTGTGGCATGACTTCAGGGAATCTGCTGGGTTCTCAGCTGAGATCCTCCGCTAATTACTCTAATGCTGTGCGGCTGGGGGGGGGTGTGTGGAAAAAATGGTGTGGAAAAAACTTTAAAAATGTGCTTGGGGAATTACTTAAAGTAAAACTAAATTCAGGAGTTCAGTCTTATGCATTTAAGTACCTAACCTATTAACAAAAATGTAGCTTATTTAGTATCAACAGTGTAAACTGCCAGCGCATATTTTGCTGTGGACTTCATTTTTTTCTTTTTTCACAAATAGCTTGGCTACATGAGCGGCACCCCAATCTGATTAATTTTAGTTTGAAAAAAAGGCTTTTCAGGACGAGAGAAATTGGCCAGTAGTTCACTGTGTTTGTCCCTGTTCTCGCTAATGCAAAATTGTCCCGCTGCTGGCCAATTTCCATCAAATACTCATTTAAGTTTGCTGAGACAGCCCTGTTCTCGCTGATGCCAAACTGAGACAATGCTGCCAGCTGCAAGACCAGGTGCGAAGTAAAGGGTACTAGGAATGCCAGTTTTTGAGAGAGTGTTAGTAACGAAAGGTGGTTTTTGCAACACCAACAATACCAGGTGAATGTCCCACAGTGTGTGGCCTGACTAGAGGGGCAATGTGTGTAACCCCCTGAGTAAAGGTGCAGACAGGTGCAATGATGCCAGAGGGTGGTGAAATAAGACCATTGATGCAGACACCTGACCCTTAATTATGTTTAAGACCAATTGCTGCTCCAATCTGCACTGGAGGAAAGCCAGGAGAAAGGCAATGGAAATAGAATGAGGACATACCCTTAGGCTGGGTTCACACTTGGGCGTTCGTAATATATGCGCGTTTCCGGCCGCACGCTTATACCGTGATTTGCGGTCAATGAAACGTGCGACAAACGCGCATATACGAGGGCTATCCAGCTGTATCCTAATGGATACGTGCAGAAAATACGCCCCAAAGAAGCTCTTGTACTTCTTTGGGCGTAGGGCGTTTTTCAGCGCGTTCCTACACGCTGAAATACGCCCAGGTGGGAACCATGCCCATAACAAGTAATGGGATTTCTAGTGTTCGAGCGTTTTACAGCGCGTCACTGCGCGCTGTAAAACACCCAGTTGTGAGCCAGGCCTTAGGGAATCACACATACATTGTTTAAGTATGATAAAAATCTTACGAAATGAGGCCATGTGAGACTTAAGCATGGTGTGGATGACCTCATCCAACAACCATCTGTCTCTCAGCATTTGACTTTGAGTAGCCAAGCCATTAAAGCTAGCAGCTGTAAAGCAGGATGTTATTTGGGCCCTTGAGACAACAGGTCTTCTCAAAGTGGTAGAGACCAAAGAGCCTCCACTACCAGACTGCAAGACATCTCAAGATCTCCTCCAGAGTCCAAATGGCGATAGACAGAATTTTTAGTCAGAGTTGACAACCGGAAAACCTGAAGCCTACCGTATGCTTCCTTCCTATGCACTGAAACAAAATAGACAAATATGCCAACATACAGACCTGAGGTGTGCCATGGCTCGGATGGACAGTACGCCAATAAAGGGGCAAAAGCAAACATTAGACCTGAAATAACCTTTATTTATTTATTAATTAAATATTCGTAACCACATTATACCGCCAGACAAGAAAATGCTTTGGCCATTTCTGCTCGTGGGTTGAGGATATACCTGCTGAAGCACACAGACTTCCACCTGTCCAGCTGTTTGATAACGTGGGCAGGTACACCATGCCGGGAGGTGGCTGAAGCTGCCCCTATGCGAAATGAGTGCCAAAAAATAGCATTTAGGGTCTACCCCCAACTGCCTGAGGAGCAGATGAATGTGTGACAAACTGCTGAGAGGAGAGAGCGGCATGCGGAAAAGGTAACAAAGGCCCATGTAGCGGTGTGGTTGATAATTTGGTCATGAGACAATCCAATACTGAGACAGGGCACCCTGCATTGCCAGACAGAAACCACTTGATCCGTGTGGGTGCGCCTACCTGATTAGTCTTAGTCCCCGCTCAAGAGTTAACCAGTAATGGTCGGGGAACCGACACAAGTTAGTTTTGAGTACCGTGACAGTCTTGGAGCTTGAGGAGGTAACTCACCTGGTCTCCAGAACCCGTAAAACACTAAGTAGATGCGGCTTTTGAACTACCGTGATCTAACCAACATAGCAGACATGCCTCTGAACAAATGACCGAAAACGGGTAACCTGGTGCCATGCGATTGGACACCCGACTTCTGAATAACTTTAAGCATGGCCCGGACGAGGTGCGCTGTGAACAAAGAGGGTCTATCTGGGTTAGTAAACCCGGGAAATGTTGCACACCTGCCAAGTACAACCGGATAGTATCGCGTGCTAGTTTGAGGTCTGAATGACAGTACGCAATAGATGCTGAGATGTAATCTATGCTGCTGGGTTCTTGTGTGGCATATTTGCCTTGGAAAACATTGAATGTTTTCCATGCCATTACGTGCGCCTTGCGGGTATTATGCGCAAGGAACTGTTGGTTAGCCGGACTG
>NW_017306350.1:768922-796038 GCF_000935625.1 Nanorana parkeri | reverse complement strand
TAGAGGAGGCGATCGCGGACTCGGACCTTAGGGCACTCCCATGGATCCCTCCGGCTTCTCGGGTCCTGCCATCGCCCCCACCTATCTTGACTCTTCATGCACTACGACTGTGGGACCGCTGGGTATCTCACTGCGGAATCTCCTCTTATACCGGACCCATGACCCCCGTCTTTGACAACCCGGCCTTTCCTCCAGCCCTCCACAGGTCCTCTTTTGGGCGATGGAATAGGGACCCACATAGACGTTTGGTGGTAGCCATGCGGGAGAGCATGTCCGATGCCCCGGTTGGAGCTATGTGGTTAGCAGATCGGCAATTCCGATCCTTTGTGGCCTCCTTTCCCCAACCGGAGGATTTCGAAGCGGAGCCCACGGCCTTTGACTCCCTACTCCTTCAGACCTTCCCCCCTACTCACACCATCTCACTGCTATACTCCCTCCTCTCCGCCTCAGCATCCCCGGGACGTCCGGGGTATGTCCAGAAGTGGGAGAGAGAGTTGAACCTCACTATTAGTGAGGAGGACTGGGACAGGTCTTTCGTTCTTTCACACTCCCTTTCCATTGCAAGTAAGGCTCATGAGAAGAACCTGAAAATTCTGACCAGATGGTATAGATGCCCTGCAGTACTACACCGCTACTACCCACAAGTACCTGACTCATGTTGGCGTTGCCAGGCCTCACCAGGCCACATGACTCACATCTGGTGGAGCTGCCCTCTGATCAAAGCGTTTTGGCAAAAGGTGCTGGATGTGTATAACAGAGTGACGGGTTCAGTGGCCCCTAATGACCCCATGATAGCCCTGTTAACTATGATACCAGGCTCTCTGAAATCTGTAAAACGGGGGCTCCTACGGCACTTTCTGACAGCTGCAAGAGCAGTCATCCCCCGCCACTGGCGTACTCCGGATATCCCAACTTTGGCGGAGTGGGCTCTGGAAATGGACCGCATTGCTGACCTGGAACGACTGCTGGCTGATGAGCATGACACTGGTAGGAAATACACTATCACATGGTCCGTGTGTCATGACTTCAGGGAATCTGCTGGGTCCTCCGCTAATTACTCTAATGCTGTGTGGCTGGGGGGGTGGGGGGTGGATGGCGGGTCTGGGCCCCTTAGTGTCGGTCGCTGTTGGGGTGACTCCACCCCTGTGGGATATCCCTTACCCCATCTCCACCTTGTTTCCCTGTCTTCCTTTTCCTTTTTGTACTGTTAACTATGATACCAGGCTCTCTGAAATCTGTAAAACGGGGGCTCCTACGACACTTTCTGACAGCTGCAAGAGCAGTCATCCCCCGCCACTGGCGTACTCCGGATATCCCAACTTTGGCGGAGTGGGCTCTGGAAATGGACCGCATTGCTGACCTGGAACGACTGCTGGCTGATGAGCATGACACTGGTAGGAAATACACTATCACATGGTCCGTGTGGCATGACTTCAGGGAATCTGCTGGGTTCTCAGCTGAGATCCTCCGCTAATTACTCTAATGCTGTGCGGCTGGGGGGGGGTGTGTGGAAAAAATGGTGTGGAAAAAACTTTAAAAATGTGCTTGGGGAATTACTTAAAGTAAAACTAAATTCAGGAGTTCAGTCTTATGCATTTAAGTACCTAACCTATTAACAAAAATGTAGCTTATTTAGTATCAACAGTGTAAACTGCCAGCGCATATTTTGCTGTGGACTTCATTTTTTTCTTTTTTCACAAATAGCTTGGCTACATGAGCGGCACCCCAATCTGATTAATTTTAGTTTGAAAAAAAGGCTTTTCAGGACGAGAGAAATTGGCCAGTAGTTCACTGTGTTTGTCCCTGTTCTCGCTAATGCAAAATTGTCCCGCTGCTGGCCAATTTCCATCAAATACTCATTTAAGTTTGCTGAGACAGCCCTGTTCTCGCTGATGCCAAACTGAGACAATGCTGCCAGCTGCAAGACCAGGTGCGAAGTAAAGGGTACTAGGAATGCCAGTTTTTGAGAGAGTGTTAGTAACGAAAGGTGGTTTTTGCAACACCAACAATACCAGGTGAATGTCCCACAGTGTGTGGCCTGACTAGAGGGGCAATGTGTGTAACCCCCTGAGTAAAGGTGCAGACAGGTGCAATGATGCCAGAGGGTGGTGAAATAAGACCATTGATGCAGACACCTGACCCTTAATTATGTTTAAGACCAATTGCTGCTCCAATCTGCACTGGAGGAAAGCCAGGAGAAAGGCAATGGAAATAGAATGAGGACATACCCTTAGGCTGGGTTCACACTTGGGCGTTCGTAATATATGCGCGTTTCCGGCCGCACGCTTATACCGTGATTTGCGGTCAATGAAACGTGCGACAAACGCGCATATACGAGGGCTATCCAGCTGTATCCTAATGGATACGTGCAGAAAATACGCCCCAAAGAAGCTCTTGTACTTCTTTGGGCGTAGGGCGTTTTTCAGCGCGTTCCTACACGCTGAAATACGCCCAGGTGGGAACCATGCCCATAACAAGTAATGGGATTTCTAGTGTTCGAGCGTTTTACAGCGCGTCACTGCGCGCTGTAAAACACCCAGTTGTGAGCCAGGCCTTAGGGAATCACACATACATTGTTTAAGTATGATAAAAATCTTACGAAATGAGGCCATGTGAGACTTAAGCATGGTGTGGATGACCTCATCCAACAACCATCTGTCTCTCAGCATTTGACTTTGAGTAGCCAAGCCATTAAAGCTAGCAGCTGTAAAGCAGGATGTTATTTGGGCCCTTGAGACAACAGGTCTTCTCAAAGTGGTAGAGACCAAAGAGCCTCCACTACCAGACTGCAAGACATCTCAAGATCTCCTCCAGAGTCCAAATGGCGATAGACAGAATTTTTAGTCAGAGTTGACAACCGGAAAACCTGAAGCCTACCGTATGCTTCCTTCCTATGCACTGAAACAAAATAGACAAATATGCCAACATACAGACCTGAGGTGTGCCATGGCTCGGATGGACAGTACGCCAATAAAGGGGCAAAAGCAAACATTAGACCTGAAATAACCTTTATTTATTTATTAATTAAATATTCGTAACCACATTATACCGCCAGACAAGAAAATGCTTTGGCCATTTCTGCTCGTGGGTTGAGGATATACCTGCTGAAGCACACAGACTTCCACCTGTCCAGCTGTTTGATAACGTGGGCAGGTACACCATGCCGGGAGGTGGCTGAAGCTGCCCCTATGCGAAATGAGTGCCAAAAAATAGCATTTAGGGTCTACCCCCAACTGCCTGAGGAGCAGATGAATGTGTGACAAACTGCTGAGAGGAGAGAGCGGCATGCGGAAAAGGTAACAAAGGCCCATGTAGCGGTGTGGTTGATAATTTGGTCATGAGACAATCCAATACTGAGACAGGGCACCCTGCATTGCCAGACAGAAACCACTTGATCCGTGTGGGTGCGCCTACCTGATTAGTCTTAGTCCCCGCTCAAGAGTTAACCAGTAATGGTCGGGGAACCGACACAAGTTAGTTTTGAGTACCGTGACAGTCTTGGAGCTTGAGGAGGTAACTCACCTGGTCTCCAGAACCCGTAAAACACTAAGTAGATGCGGCTTTTGAACTACCGTGATCTAACCAACATAGCAGACATGCCTCTGAACAAATGACCGAAAACGGGTAACCTGGTGCCATGCGATTGGACACCCGACTTCTGAATAACTTTAAGCATGGCCCGGACGAGGTGCGCTGTGAACAAAGAGGGTCTATCTGGGTTAGTAAACCCGGGAAATGTTGCACACCTGCCAAGTACAACCGGATAGTATCGCGTGCTAGTTTGAGGTCTGAATGACAGTGCGCAATAGATGCTGAGATGTAATCTATGCTGCTGGGTTCTAGTGTGGCCTATTTGCCTTGGAAAACATTGAATGTTTTCCATGCCATTACGTGCGCCTTGCGGGTATTATGCGCAAGGAACTGTTGGTTAGCCGGACTGCGTTTAACCGATGCTCCTCTAGTCCAGCACCAGATGCTGGGATACGGGAACTGGCGTAGGAACCGCGTCCGCATCCGGGTACTGTTGAAAGAAAACAATCGAATTTAAACCTGGACAAACCATCAGCCGCCATGTTACATACACCAGGGATGAAATAACAAAATGATATAACTTGTATTGAAGGGTCAGCCAAGTCAACCTACGAAGAAATGACATGATCATTAAGGACTTTGATCTCCCTTTGTTGAAGACGTCCGCTGTCGCCTGGTTTTCAGTGTGGGAAAAGACTGTGTGCCCTGACCAGAACAGGCATGATGGACCCAACCTAGTGGGTGCGTTTAGTTCCCTGGTTTATGCTGTACGTAGGGCTCCGCAGTCAAGCTATGAATCCATAAGCGATGCATCCGCAGTGACCTGAAACGCATGCTATGAGGACCCGCAGCCGGGTTGGCTCTTACCCCTAACATGTGTACACAGTACCAGGAAGTCGTGGGAACCAGGAAATAAACCCCTAAGTATGCACAAGTCTCATGAACCAACTGTCTCGGTACCCACCCGGAACAATTGTTTAGTAACATGAGCACACATGAAAGTGACACAGAGAAGATATGTATCCAACCACATGTTTTAAAGTCATGTATGAACAGGGATATGCATGCAAGAGGTTCCGTGCCTGGGGGTGGTGAACCAACGATTTTGTAAACGTGTGCCAGTGCTGAGGATGCATGCAGTGACAGCTGTGTAAACATTGTACATGCGCCGGCCGCTGCAAACAACCAGCCTGCCGGCGGAAGTAAGTGCATAGGGGTGTCGAGCTGAAAGTGTTGCAATCCCTCCAAATGGAACACCCCACACACCGCCCGGCAGCCTTGTGTTGTGGTGAACACATTGCCTGCAAAATAACTGGCCCTCTTACCCCTAACCTGACACTGCAAGGCATTGCTGTCTGTAACGCATGGCCGCTGAAAGATACACTAAGGTGCAACGTGATGTGCCGCATGAAATTCAAAACAAAAAGTCACCTTCCGTCCCTGGGCTGGAAAGATTGATGCCAGGACCCTCTCGGGATGCGTGTTTTTTTTTCTTTCCATATCCCCCATGCTGGTGAGGGAACATACATTATTTTTACATATGAAGTATAGAGCTCTCCTCGGTGCTGTAGTTTCTACATCCCGCCACTAGGTGGCAGCGGCCCATACAAGCGGAGTAGGGGGTGTGACGTCAGTGAAAGTTTGTTTTATTGAGCGGAGTGAATGTAACACGTGATTATATAAACGCTTGTGATCTGGGCAATGCAATGAATGGCCTGATCGGACATGATGGGGGATCGTAAGGAAGGTTTGCAGAGAAGTTGGTGCTTAGCTTAGGGCATGATGCTGAATGTTAGTGCTCTGATACAGTTTGCACCTTTCTTTCCTGAGGGAATCCGGTGCTGTACAGTCTCCGGGAATCTTTTCAAACACCTAACATTAATTTACTGCACATCCGGAAAGCTATGACACTGTACAAGAAGAAATAAATAAATACTCGTGTATACACTTAATAGATGCATGAGCAGTGCAGGCAGGGGAACGCTTCCTGTGCTACGACCGTGCTATGACGTGCAAACTCACCGGAAATGACACGTTGACTGGAAGGGGACTCCAGACTCTCAGCGATGCGAGATCCCTCGCGTACCCGGAAGCCAGAGCAAGTGGCTTATGAGGGCTGGGGAGGCGCAGACTCCTCAACAAATACAGGCTTAACCAGTTAGCCTTAAATGTGCCTTACCATAGCTGTGCAGTCTCACCAGGACTGTGTAGGGTCTCACCATGGCTGCGCGATCTCACCAGGACTGCGTGCAAGTCTTACCAGGGCTGTATGTGTGGTCTCACCAGGGCTGTGCAGTCTCATCAGGGCTGTGTGTGCATCTCACCAGGGCTACGTGCGGGTCTCACTATGGCTGTGTAGTCTCACCAGGGTTGCATGCAGTGTCTCAACAGAGCTACGTACAGGTCTCACCAGGGGTGTGTGTGGGTCCCACCATGGCTGTGCGGTCTCACCAGGGCTGTGTGCAGGGTCTCACCATGACTGCGTGTGGGTCTCACCATGGCTGTGCAGTCTCATCATGGCTGGGCAGTCTCACTATAGCTGTGCAGTCTTACTAGGGCTGTGTGCAGGTCTCACCATGGCTGTGGGGGTTAGTGCGGGCGGCGGGAAGGAGGAGGAGATGTGTGGCTAGATCGGCATTGTCAACAGCCATAGCAAGGTCTGCAGCAGGTTACTGTGAGGTCCCCAGCAAGCCGCTCGTGTTAAAAAATTTAAAGCGCCGGTACCAGCGCTTTGTGTCGGGGGAATTTTCACGAGTACTACTCAAATTCCTATAAGGATGGATCTATATTGCATTGCTGAAAGGGACTGGTGAGTCTAGAGTCTAAGTCTGTACTGCCCTGGATGTCTAGGATCCCTATACCCTCTCTCCCCATTGTGAAGATGTTAATAAAAGTTCTTTAGCATTACACTGCTGGAGTGGATATCAACTTTGTGGGCATTTGAAGAGGGCTGTTAAATGCTAATGGGTGTAATATCTCCCGCAGATCCGGCCGTTCGGCGTCACAGACTCGAGGGGTAACTCCGCCCCCGGTCAGCCGACGCCACACAAGAACGCCCCCCGCCGCGTCATAAGCCGCGACCTCATGATCGTCTGGCGTTCCAACAACCCGCGGTGAACGCCAGAAGTATGCCGCGCACCTCCACTACACATCCAGGGAAGGAGCAGCCCAACCAAGGATACAGTACCCGGACGCCTTGCCTGCACAGGACTCCTATGAGCACCTCCAGTACTCCCCCTGTCTGACCTGCCAACAGCAAGTATCCACCCCTATGGGCATGCTGCCCATCTGGGGAGCTATTGCATAATACTAAGCTACCTGGATTGTGTAGCATTGACTGCTTAGATAAGAGACTGCCTCCTCCTACTTTGATTATTAGAAGTTAACCTGCAAGATGTACATGAAATTATATATGTGAACTAACATAGAATCATCTTAACCTGCTGTGCTTATGTGCCAAGTTCAAATACAATATCTCTGCATCCGATTCATATGTGACGTAACATACGGTAACCTCAACCTGCCTTGCATAAGTACCCCGCTGATATCAATACCAACTGTATATATGTGACGTAACATACTGCAGCTTACTACCTGTGTAACTAAGTTATAGTTTAATTAGACACCTCCTCCCTAAATCACCATAGAGAGAGCTATCCCAGTTGTTTGCCCAGATAGCAGTTGTTTGCCATCATGTCCTCTTGGGTCTGAGACACGATACTGACCGTGACTCCGCAGCTGGGTTCCGTCTTCCTCCTCGTTAGGATATTATAATGATATTATAATGATCCCTACATATCTTTTATCTGGCCCATTGTCCATGGATAAACAACTGTATACAGGAAAAGACATATTAAAAGAATTTATCTGATCATGAAAATTTTCATATTTTAAGTAACCTTTTTTCCTAATTATAATAAAAAATAAAAACCCCAGTGGTGATTAAATACCACCGAAATAACGCCCTATCTGTCCCCAAAAAATGGTATAAAATTCATTTCAGTACAGCGTTGCATGACGGAATAAACGTCAGTCAAAGTATCGCAGCGCTGAACACTGAAAAATGGCCTGGCCAGGAAGGGGGTCTAAACACCTGGTCTTGAAGTGGTTAAACAAAAAAAAAAAAAAAAACTAAACCACTGTTTTAACAACACATTAAAATATACCAAATCAAGTACACAGCAACCGTCACTAGTGTGTAATGTAAATTAGCTATTTTCTGAAAATATAAATCTTCCTATAAATCTTCCTATAAATCTAATAAGCATGATATTTTGTGCACATTGAGAACTACCCCACCTCCACCATGTGTTTCTAAAACACAACATCCACGTGAAATGAACTTTAATCACTTGTGTATTCAATGATTACCTATGCACTAAAAGGAAACTGAGTTGTTCTCTTTTACTGCATATGTCAAGAATAGTATATCCATGGGATCACTATAAAATAATTTACTAGCCCCAAATATTATTCAGTTTGTTGAAGTCTTAACTTTGTCAGATAACTTAGATGCTAAATGCCAAACGGGTTATCTGTGGGAGTCACAAAGTATAGAGAAGGTAATGAGATAATACATGCACATCATTACACCACTCCCAACTTCTTACATAGCTGCAATATGTTTACTTATTTCAACATTAAGGTGGAAAGGTAATTGGTAACCTGATGCCTGTAGCATGCAAATCTTAGTGGGTGTTAAACATTGCTCACGGCATTTTATTAAGAGTGTTAAGACGTGCATGGCCAGTTCTCAGAAAGGTTAACAAAGGAATAGAACATTATTCATAGAGCTGGTTCATCCTCATCTGAAAGAATGTCTCGTTGTGACATCAGGAGGCACAGATACTTTTCTCTTTACAAGTTTCTGATCTTGGTTGTACTAACTTTTTCGGGGACCTTTCTGATTAAATATACACACAATCCATGCAAATTGGAAAACATTGAGGATGGAACAAACAGTGCCAGGAGTCAGATCTGCAGAGATGAACTTTATGATCTTGTAAGACTGGAACCAGAGGAACACAGTGAGTTAAATTGTTCCAAGATTCTTAAGGGAGACCCTGATGCTATAAAGAAGGCATTAGAAATCAATGCTGCTATAAAGAAGGATAATTTATATTTAACTGAACAAATGTATTTAAACCTGACTACAGACTGCAAGCATTTCAGAGAATTTCGAAAATATATTACTATTCCAATGAGCAAGGAAGAAGAAGATTTTCCTATTGCTTATTCAATGGTCATTCATGAAAATATTGAGGCGTTTGAGAGACTCTTGAGAGCAATTTATTTTCCTCAGAACATCTATTGCATTCATGTTGATGAAAAGTCTTCAGCACAGTTCAAGGAGGCAGTGAAAGCTATCACCTCATGCTTTGATAATGTATTTGTGGCATCTAAACTGGAGCAAGTGATCTATGCTTCTTGGTCAAGAGTCCAGGCTGATCTTAACTGCATGGAAGACCTATTAAAAAGTAACATTCAATGGAAGTACCTTCTAAATACATGTGGCTCAGACTTCCCACTGAAAACGAATGCTGAAATTGTGCGTGTTCTTAAATCACTTAATGGCAAAAACACAATGGAATCTGAAAGGCCATCACAACTGAAACAAAGACGCTGGAAATATCACTATGAAGTTAGTGATCACATTTCGCAAACGAATACTGAAAAAATGCCACCACCGATTGCAAGCCCAATGTTTACAGGAAATGCTTACATTGTAGTGTCCAGAGACTTTGTGAGGTATATCTTTGAAGAACCACAGGTTCAAAAGTTTATCGATTGGGCCAAAGACACTTACAGTCCAGATGAACATATTTGGGCTTCTTTGAACAGAATGCCTGGCGTCCCTGGCTCCTCTCCCTACAGTGAAAAGTACGAACAATCAGACATGAATTCAATGGCTAGAATGGTTAAGTGGTCATACCAAGAGGGTGACATAACTAAAGGGGCTGCTTATCCTCCTTGTACCGGACTTCACAGAAGGGCAGTATGTATCTATGGTGCTGGAGATCTCAGCTGGTTAATTAAACAGCATCACCTGTTTGCCAACAAATTTGACCCAAAGGTAGATGACACTACTATGCAATGTATGGAGGAATATATAAGATATAAAACCTTATACCGGGATCATTTATAATCACATATTTATTTTTATGTTTAGTGATGTTTAGTACTAATTTTGTCCATGTGTACCATGTATATGTAGGTAGCATATACTATAATGCCAAAATAATGAGTTTAGTCATTAAAACATTCAAAGGGGCTGATGAACAAATTTAATTTTGTCCATAGTAATCAGCTTCTAACTGTCATACAGTATGTGTAGTCCATGTCTGACAATGAAACAAGGATTCTGATTGTTTGCTAGGTGGAACAAGATGTGAAAAAACACTTAAATTGGTTGCTTACGGTAATGCACTTTGCATTTGTGCTTTGCATCTGAGGGCTAGTTCACACCAAGCGCGTTCCAGGAGCAGAGCAGAGCAGTTACAGACCAGATCAAAACTGCGTCCAATGTACAGGTGAAACTTGAATAATTAGAATATCGTGCAAAGTTCATTTATTTCACTAATGCAACTTAAAAGGTGAAACTAATATATGAGATAGACTCATTACATGCAAAGCAAGATAGTTCAAGCCGTGATTTGTCATAATTGTGATGATTATGGCTTACAGCTCATGAAAACCCCAAGAACCCCAAATCCACAACCTCAAAAAAGTAGATTATTACATGCAATCAATAAAACAAGGATTGTACATAGAACAATATCGGACCTCTGAAAAGTACAAGCATGCATATGTACTCAGTACTTGGTTTGGGCCCCTTTTGCAGCACTTACTGCAATTACTTTTGCACGATATTCTAATTATTCGAGTTTCACCTGTATTCCAATGATATTTTGGGCTCTAGTTCAGACCGCAGCGTTCAGTTCCAGAGCATGTAAAAAAAACTGCAGCAAGCCATATTTTACCTGCTCTGGAATGCTTTGGAACGCATGCAGACGCATGTTTTGGTTGCAAAAACAGCCCTGAACGCGGCAAAAAACGAGGCAAGACACACTGCACTGCGTGTGCAGAAACTCATGCAGATCTGGTCTGCATTTGGTGTGAACAAGCCCTGAATTGTATTACTGACTATGCTTCAATTGTTAAGCATTCCAACCTGTGGAAATTGCTGTATTTCCCTCTGGCCTCACAACATTTATTTAAAAAATGTTGAAAAATGGTAGATTATCTTGGCTATCCATGGTACATATGTGTCATTTTTTATGACACATATGCAGGTGTATTTAATAAGGCAAATGTAAATGTAGAAATGGCAGTTTAAAGGGACACTATACATAAGAGTTAAATCTTAAAAATACATTCAAGTACCCTAACTATTAACAAAAATGTATCTTATTTGTGTATCACTCGGCTGTAGATTCTCGGATCATCACTGAACTTGTGCTGACACTTTCCTTCCTTCTGGAGGGTGGCTACTTTTATTCCCCGTGGTCCCTGTGTGTGTTGTAAAGTAGTCACCACTCAAAGCTTGGACTGACAAATGTATTAGTCTACATTAGACTTCCAAGTGAGCATATTTACTGTAGTGCATATTTATTGCACAAAACCATTAGAGGTAATTAGTGTGTTTGTATATAAACATTGTTATTTATTATACTTAGGGCTAAATTAAATAAATAATTATTTTCATTGTGTCATGCAAATATAAAATACAGGATATTTTACTATTTCCTGCCAGAAGGTGGAGCGCTAGGTTAAGTTTCATGTTTATCAGGCTAACCTTTTCGCTGTCAGACTCTGCTCTTCACTTTCATTCTCAGGTGCCGAGCCATTTTTTGCTATTTTCACTTTTTTTTCACATTATATTTCACCATTTGTTACCTACAGCTTTGACGGTTTGTAAAATACCCTTCCAGCCATACGTTTTCTGAAAGCACAGGAACTCTACAATAAAAAGATTGTGCTGCTGGTTTTGTACATGTTCATAAAAACAATATTTTCTGTAAAAATACACTAAAATCATTACTAGCACACTCAAACACAACATACCTTACAAAAATCCCTACTAAACCTTAAACTGTATCAAGTTAACAAATATTTGAAAATTTTAAATTGTGCCTTTTTGCTAAACAAAAATGAAAATCAACAGTATGCAAAACTGTAAATGAGAAACCAACGCTAAAAATCTGGAGGTTGGCTTTACACACCTTGTGGTAATGCCCCATCTGCAGTGCTGTGTTTACATTGTGATAAAATGATGGAGACATGCATTTTATTGTTACAGTGCATGGAAATGCCTTGCAATGAGTCAAACAAATGTAATTTAAAAGATGTTTTAAAAAGAGAAAAAAAAATCAAGTACTGCGTTATGTTGTAACAGCGCACTGTAGCACATGTGCATAGTACACACCAGCGTGTGCAAAAAGGTCCAATTTTTACATTGTACGGCCCCAGGCACCCATGTGCATGAGTCTTTAGTATGTATTATGTATAGTGCTATACACGTGTAAAAAAAGTTTAGAAACACAAAAAAATATGCAAATACTGTTACAGTGGAGTACTACAATAGATTAACTAGAAACATTTTGTTTCAACCCAGTAAGCACAGTACTGACCAAAGATAGGTCTACTCAATGGTTCTTAAATGGAAATTTCACATTAATCTATTTATATTTTTGAAATGTATTGTGAATGTACAACTGAATGTTTGATATGAGTGTTTACTGTGATCAATAAAAACAAATTTTTCTATAAAAGAGTTCATTTTTATTTAGTGTGTCCTCATAGGCTAACTTCACAAACATGGAGGGATATAACATTATTGCCAATTTTGTCTCATGATAATGTTCTCCTAAAAATCTTCAATTTCTACAAACATCAAAAAACCCCAAGATGGGTAATATGTATAAGTAATAAACATTTACTGTCTTTTAAAAAAAAAAAATCATAATTTTATCTTGCAAAGTTTTATTTTATCATCACTTCCCAAGACTAATTCTCCTGATTTGATATTCTCGATGAACCGGCCGAAATAGGATACATGGGTGCCGCTGTCGGCAGCTTTACGACCCGCATCCCTCGATCAGTTGATTGAAAGAGCATGTCAAAGAATTGTCGGCCAAACAGAGCTAGCAGCCAATGAGGTGCTCTGTTCAGGTATTCTGACAGCAGCCGCCAGCCGCTGTCAGAATACAAAGCAAACAGCAGGAGATTCCTCAATCAACCCTCGTAACCGTAGATGGAGGAATCTGTTCTATTTTCTTCATTCAGCTGGCAGGTTAAACAAAGAAAATAGAAGCGTGTATACCCGACTTAAAAGGAGGGAAATATTTGTGTGTTGACAGATCAATTAATTTTTATCATTAAGGCCAATAAAATAATAATGACAGTGTTATAAAAGTACTTGTAGTGGTAAAATACTGTTACTTAGAAAGGAGGTTAAATAAATCATGTGATTTACCCTTTTTAATGAGATCTATGAGAGATGTGAGCTAGATAAGGCACAGTATTATGGAGAAAAAAACAGCAGAGAGAAAGAGAAAAACAACTTTTCTAATTGAGCCCAATGCATTCACACCACCACCCCACTATAACTAAATAATCAGATTCTTGTTGTAACTGGTTCTCTTTAAAGGATGGGTAAAGCCAGTGCTTTTTAAGCAATCAGAACAATAAAGCACTGAACATATTATACAATTCAAACAGAAAAATGTTCAAGGGGACCTTTCAGTAAAATGCAAGCTCTACTTATCAGGTCCAGGCCCTCTGCTCTGTAAAAATCTCTGCTACCTGTGAAGAGAAAAGTTAGGTTACATACCTTACTTCACTCCCATCTTCTGACCATGATGCGTAGACGAGGATGATGTCACATTCCTTCTGGCAAGATCTTGGAGGACATAGAGCTGCCCACATCTCAAGAGAACATATCCTAGCAATGGACTGGAATGTCTTATCATGAGAGTTTGGGTACTCATCAGTCCTCGAAAAGAAGGATTTACACTCTGCGACAGGGAGGACGGGTGTAAGGTAGGTACTGTATATACGGTAATCTAAATCTTTTATTTACAACTACTATCATGCAGTGATTTTTACAGGGGGAGAAAGCCTGCACCTAAAGAGCAGACCTTAAATTTTGCTGTAACGTCCCCTTTAAGCACAAATAATCTGAAAATATCAACACTACACTGCTGTATGTTCTTATTAGAATCTTTATTCATTACAACTTTAACATCATTGTTAACATCACAAGCACATCTACTGACATTGTAACTCACCAATGTGCCTAAAGCCGAACTCCGTGGGAAGCAAATATTGTCTAAATACAAGAGGCATGTGTATTCTTCCTTGAATCTTGGGTTGCTTTGTGTATCTGGCTTCCAGATCTGTGCAGTAATCCGGTGTGACACTTTGTGTAGGCTCTCAGGTGGTCAGTGAGGGCTCCAGGTGGGTCGCAGCTGCCTGAATTGCCATTGGGCTGGCCGTGATTTGGGTCGGGGCAGCTGTGATTCGGGTTGAGCCGGCCATAATTCGGGTCAGGCCAACTGTGATTTGGGTTTGCCGTTTCGAACCGGCGGATTCGGATCAGCTGGGCCTATTTGCAGGGAGGGGCCTGGAGCAGGAGCTCCATCCGCCCTTATGTTAATCTGGCCGGCCCTGGCAATGGTTTCTGAACTCAATTTTTCAGGGTGGGATATAGTCCCTCTTTATCTATCAGCCGCAACAAGAAAGAGATAATATTAAGTCCTTAAAGCTGGCATGCTTTATTAACATAACACTGGCATGCCACTGTGTTTTATGTACTTGCTGAGACACAGGAACACAGATACTCTTTCTGCCTCTTTTCCTAGCTCAAGCCCTTCCGGTAAATCAGCTTTCACTGCAGGCCCCCACAAGCACACTTTTGTGAGCAGACCCCTCCACTGGTTCTCTCCAGTAACTTCCCACTATCTGATGGCAGGCCTCCTCAACTATCAATTTCTGGTGTTGTGTCACTTGGCTCCCCGCACATGCATCCAAAACTTATTACCAGCTTGCAGCACCATAGATCACATGTAGCTTCTCCTGCTCCAGTGTTCAACTGGCAAAATGGCTCTAATTCACACCCCTCTATGCTCTCCTTATGCAACATAATCAGCCAAAGACACCACAGAGCACATGCAGCAACAGGTGGAAAGAAGAATACACCACAAAACAATTTTCCAACCATTCTGTGCATGCTCAGCAGACAGTGTCCCATAGCTGCCCTGCCACCTTCTGGTCACTAGTAGTACTGCAATCCACCTTTACAACTTGGTGCGACAACATTTTGAACTTAATTCTTTTTTCATTTTGTAAAATGTTTAACAATTTTAAAAACTTTATTTTTTTATTTTGAAAATGTTATAATTTTTTAAAAACTGAGGGCACTAAGGGGTTATTTTTTTATTTACAGGGGCTTTGATACTTAGTAACTCTGAGGAGAATACAGTATTCTCATCAGAGATACTTTGTATCAGTTTGTAACACACTAAGCCAGCTCGCAGCTCCACAACACAGTGAGTCACAGCGATCATATTACTGTAACCATCTACTCTGCTGTTGAGGGTCTGTCTCGGACCCCGAGGGACCCAGCAACAGCAGTAACCTAATAAGCGCTGGCCCTGTCGCGGACCAGTGCCCATTGTACCTCATGACGGGATTATCCCATCACCGGTAGTTAATGAACTAAAAGATTGTGATGGTATAATCCCGTCATCAGTCGGGAAGGAGTTAACCGCTGTGCATATTTTTCTGTATAGTCATTGCAATAATTGTATTACCTTGCAAAACTTAATAAAAACTTTAAAACAGAAAAATCCCTGTCTACAAATTGTACTTTTCATTTTCCCTTGCTTGCACTCTGCTCACACTTGCCATTAGTTTTTACACTCTATAGTGAAGAAATTATACCCTTACAGATGAAAATAGCCCTTTTTATATGAAAACAGACCGGCAGTGGTAAGCATCTTGTACTGCTGAAATTACTGGAGTTGGGACCCCTCTTAAATCCAGTGCTGTACTGGAGGTGTGTGTGTGTGGGGGGCGGGGGAGACACAATGCCAGTTTTTGACCAGAGAAGCTGGTAAATATTTGCATCCCAGGACTCTGGGCACCTAGAGGGCCTAGATGATCAATTAGAAAAAATAGCCTGATGCTAAATATATACAGTATTGTATTGAAGCTCTTTGGGTTAAAACAGAGAGAAACACAAGGTAAAATAGACACTTTAGGGCTGATTTACTAAAGGCAAATAGGCTGTTAACTTTGCAGGGGAATTTTCACTTTGCAAAATAATTTTCTTTTAGCTTAGTGACTGTGGTGAACTCTGCTGACTTCCATCATCCAGCCATATGCATGCAAAAATTATCTTCTTTTATTTTCCTTGCATGTAATTCAGTATGCTTTGCAAAGTAAATGTTTGCCACATGAGCTAAGGGAAAGCTAAGGAAAAATTTCCTAGCAAAGTGAATAGTCTATTTACCTTTAGTGAACCAAATCCTTTGCCTCTATCAACCGGTTGCCATAGTTTGGTTAGGCTAAAAAGACAAAAACAGCAAATACAAGATTAGATACACTAACAGCAACTGAAGATCAGTCAATCTCCATGCTTAAATTGGAACTGCAGCATGGTTTGGATAGACAGCTCCTGCCATAATGAGCAAGTAAGGATGGCCATGATTGTTAGAATCTCAGCTGATTCATAGGAATTCTAAGAATGGGTAGCCTAGAAAGCCCAACAAAAGTCAATTACTCAATCAACTTCTGTCAAAGGATATGGGTGAAATATTTTCAGCCGAACTGTGACAGACAGCAACCAATAGCCACACTGGGAGAATTGTTCATCCCATCCTGTTTAGAATGAAAGAAGGAATCTGTTATATTAGTTATTAGTTATATTAGTGTATGGCCAGCTTAAGTCACCTCTGTGTCTGTGTTGTGTCACCCAGCCTCGGGACGCCCCTGAATACAATACAGCAAAGCAAGACCAGTGAGGGCACCAGGGATTATTATACATGGAAAGTGGTAAAAGAGGAAGGGAACGTAAGCAGACACAAGAGAGCTGGTCAGGCTTGCTTGCAAGTCTAAGGGGGTTATTCACTATGGAGCCGTAGCTTCGGCTGATCCTTAGGCTCTCTTCGGCCGCCGGAGCTCTTCGGTTCAGTCGAACTGAAGGGCTGCTGTATGGGCTATTCCCATATAGCGCTTTTAAAAAATTATTTTTAATTTTCTTTTCTTTAAACTATTTTATAGATGGACAATTCATGGTCCATGTAATTGAGGGTATGGCAGAGGGTGTATCCTTTCCTACATACTTGGTACAAAAAGATGTCCCTCTTTATCATGTCAGAAAGTTAGGAGGTATGTCTAAGCTGTAGTGCATATGGAAACCTGTAATATATAATGGCAATCTCCCATCTACATGTTTTAATTGTTGGGCAATATGTTAAGATGAGCAGATATATAAGCTGAAGTCCAGGCAGAAAGTAAAAAAAAACACCCATTATTGCAGGTAATTTATGTATTCTGTGTTTTCAGCGTAGAGGGAAAGCTGCTCAGCACTATTACAGAACTCGGAAGATCGTTGTTAAGTACTGTAGTAGCTCCAGGTACTACAGTGCTGTACAGGTTCCCCATGGCCTGCTCAGATACGACATATGCATACTTACAATGGGCCATGTATGCATAAATTGTTAAAACTAGTGTAGCCCCTATGCGAGTTGCTACAGAATCAGATATAGTCTTGCTTGTAAATAGTTAATTGCCACCTTGCAGCATGTGATACAGAGAGACTAGTGGGAGTAGCAGTGCAGTTACAGAAGGAGATCATCCTGAGAGGGGCTGTAAACACTACGACTCCCCGAAGGCTGTGGGCTGGAGCAGGATGATTGGGCTGGGCTGGGCTGGGCTGGAGTTCCGGAGCACGCAAAATGAAGAGTCAGCAAACTGAAAGGACTTGTGTGTATTACTGGTGCTAGCACAGAGGAGCATAAGAACCTGTGTGGAACGGTCAAAGGAAGTGTGTTCACCCTAGAACCCTAGAACAGACCCATCAGTACTGTTCAGATGATTGTTTCAGCAGGATGGAGTGTGATATATTACAGTGGGGGTATCAGGGCATGGACCAGCAGCTACATCATGTCAGATTGCCTTTTCTTAGTAAATTCCATGGCAGTGTTTTCCAGGATGAGCTAAGTTAACTGCAGTTTATATTGGTTTATGGTTTCCCTCAGGTCTTCCTTATTCATTGAGGGAAAGGTATTTGCACAGCTGTGTCATGTACAATATCTGGCAGGCGGACACAGATGCACGCTTTATATTTATTATACTTACCTTTCAACATTCAGTTTTGTTCATACTGCATTCTCCTCCCTGCCTCTTCAAACTTTGCTCCCCTTGCTCCAAAACTGCACAGGATGAGTCTGGCAGGAGGACTCCAATTGGAGGATTGCCAATGAGGAGGGAGTTGCAGTAGTTGAGGCAAGAGATAACAAGCGGGTGGATTAGTAGCTTTATGGTTTTATTGGTGAGGAAGGGGTGTGGAAATGTTACAGAGGTGAAGGCAGCAGGATTTGTACAGTGATTGGATGTGGGGTTGAAAGGTGAGGAGAGTCCAGGATCACAGCAATCACCTTGGCATGGGGAGGTGGAAGAATAGTTCAATTTCAATGATAAAGTTGAGGGGAAGGTGCATGGGGGAATGAAATATTATGAGCTCAGAAAGATTAAGGGGTCTATTCACTAAGCTGCCGTAGATCAGCCTAGTGAATGACCGACCTGAAGCAAAGTGAGCCGAACGCTGTTCGGCTATTCACTTCAGGCTGGTACAGCTGATTTCAGCCGTATATCGGCTGAAATCAGCCATACATTGGGTGGCTTCGGGTCGGCCGAACATGCTCAGCATGTTCGGCCGAACATGCCACCTATGTTACCTGGGCAAGGGTGACATCACATCACCATCCTTCTGGTCAGATTCCAAATCTTGTGAGAAGACCAGAGTTGGAGTACCCGCATTCCTCAGAAACCCAGCAGAAGGACGGTGACCTCACCCCCTAAAAAATATGGAAACCAGCGAATATTTACTAACCATGTTTTCTCCACAAGATTTTTATTTTTAATATAAAACTGCAGTCTTTGGTATGGGGAGTGAATAATACATGAAATGGTTATAATTCTGTATATCCAGACATAAGGCTGCAGTGCAGGTAAATAGAGCTCTGTAAGAGTAGAAGAACTCCTTGCCCACACATTTCCCTGTGTAATTAGTTTATGTACAAATAAAATGTTACTTTTGAAACATATAAACAGACTATAGCATGACTCACCATAGTATCTGTGTAGAAACTTTCCTGTGGAGGACGTCATTTGGGTATTTATGGTGACAGCAGGAACCTTTTTCTGTGGACATTGAGGGCATAGAAAACGTTTATCAAGACTCTGATGACGACAATAATGAATTCACCCAATATGACCTTTTGTATGATTCTGAAACAGGATCTCTGGTCAAACACCCTATATTTCTACATTAAATGCCAGCTACTGTATATGGGCTAAAAAAAGACCATTAATCCTTCATCACCCACACTAATATCATGTAGCACGACCCCCCACTCTCAACCCCTAATGAATTCCCCCTTCTACTTCAAAAGACACCAGGAAAGAAATGTCCTTTTTTTGTGAAGCTACAGTCCAGCACTATGACGTTGGCAGCCAGTACCAGGTGCACTAGTTCCTGAATTAGAGTCCTGGCTATGACATCATTTTCTGTCAGCTGCTGGAGTCATTAGTGCACTTGTAAGTGCTTTCTTTCAATGGGGTGGGGGGAGAGGTTAACAATACCACTGCCGCCTAGCAATGCAAGAGGGAAGGGTTTAATTAACCACTGACACCAAAGATGGGGGTTATTATTGCATCCAGTGACACCAATGCTGGGGGTTATTATTGCATCCAGTGACACCAATGCTGGGGGTTATTATTGCATCCAGTGACACCAAAGCTGGGGGTTATTATTGCATCCAGTGACACCAATGCTGGGGGTTATTATTGCATCCAGTGACACCAATGCTGGGGGTTATTATTGCATCCAGTGACACCAAAGCTGGGGGTTATTATTGCATCCAGTGACACGAAAGATGGGGGTTATTATTGCATCCAGTGACACCAATGCTGGGGGTTATTATTGCATCCTGTGACACCAAAGATGGGGGTTATTATTGCATCAAGTGACACCAATGCTGGGGCTTATTATTGCATCCAGTAACACCAAAGCTGGGGGTTATTATTGCATCCAGGGACACAAATGCTGGGGGTTATTATTGCATCCAGTGACACCAAAAATGGGGGTTTTTATTGCATCCAGTGACACCAAAAATGGGGGTTATTATTGCATCCAGTGACACCAATGCTGGGGGTTATTATTGCGTCCACTGACACCAATGCTGGGGGTTATTATTGCGTCCACTGACACCAATGCTGGGGGTTATTATTGCATCCAGTGACACCAATGCTGGGGGTTATTATTGCATCAAGTGATACCAATGCTGGGGGTTATTATTGCATCCAGTGACACCAATGCTGGGGGTTATTATTGCATCAAGTGATACCAATGCTGGGGGTTATTATTGCATCCAGTGACACCTATGCTGGGGGTTATTATTGTGTCCACTGGCACCAATGCTGGGGGCTATTATTGTGTCCACTGGCACCAATGCTGGGGGGTTATTATTGTGTCCACTGGCACCCATGATGGGGGTTATTTTTGCATGCACTGGCACCAATGCTGAGAGTTATTATTGTATCCACTAGCACCGATGGTGGGGGTTATTATCATGTCCACTGGCATCAATGCTGGGGGTTTTTTCTGGCATCTACTGGCACCAATGCTGAGTTATTATTGTATCCACTAGCACCAATGGTGGGGGTTATTTTTGCGTCCACTGGCACCAATGCTGGGATTTATTTTTGCATCCACTTGCCCAATGGTTGGGGGAAGGGGGGCACAGTTTCACGTCTTCTCCCTGGGCACCAGATGGGCTTGTCTCAGCACTGTGGGTGGCAGGAGAAGCATGAAGAGGCGCCCTTAGTGTTGGTAGATGCCGATGTCGCCACCAGAATTTCCCGGAGAACTGGAGAGCAGCCATGTCACCATGGGGGTAAGTGTTTGTTTGTATGTATGCAGTCAGTGTCACTGAAATGGTTGGTGTGTGCACCTGGCTCTCACTTATCCACCATTCCACTAACACTGACCGGGACTGTAGTTGGCAGTTAGGTGTACTGTCAGTGAAATGGTAGATAGCTGGGAGCCTGGTGCACACACATTTTCAGAGACATTCTATCTGCCAGTCCAGTGACACTTACCGTGCCTGTGGGTAGCGGTGTCAGTGTCACTGGAAATGTGTGTGCACCTGGCTTTCACTTATCCACCATTCCAGTGACACTAGACAATGCACCTAGCCAGGTACGCTGTCAGTGTCACTGAAATAGTGTAAACACAGTACACCTGGATCCCGCCTATCCACCATAAGCTCCTCCCACTTTGGAAAGCACCCTTTGTAAACACCTGTCAAAGCCCCACCCACCGCCCGTCTCCAGAATTTCAAATTCTAATAGTTCCCAGGTATGGTCATTTTGGAAGGGCACTGGGTAAACCAGGATTGCTTCCTGGTGCATATAGAAATGTTGCCCAGGTAATAAAATGTAAAGATAGAGGGTAAGGGCTCATGAATATGGCTGTAGAACACGATTCACTGCTGGAACGCATCCCGGCCGGCTTCCTGCATTCAGGGGGGGTTGCATTTTGTGTTGAAGTCAATGGCAGCACAGTCACGCCCCCTGCCCCCCAGTGCGTTAGTCCGCATCAGAATGCGTGGCACATCAGTGCCTGTTTCGGTCCAGTGCAATCTGAAAAAAATGCTGCATGCACCCCCACGCCCCCTCCCGCCCCTGAACACAGGTAGCCGGGAGGGATGCGCTCCAGCAGCGAATCGCGCCGGAGCTGGTGTGAACTGGCCCTAAATGTTGCACATGATCTGATCAGAGTTTGCCTACTTTAGGTAAACATGCACATGCCTAATGCAGGTCATCAGATCAATAACAGACAACTAAGAAGTTTTTTTGTTTTTACCTGACAGATAAAAATGTGGCTATGTGTCAGCAGGTCAAACTGGTATTATGTATGTCAGGTAGCACTGGACTGGTGTGTTCGTGTGACATGAACACACCAGTATTATATATTGTTTTTTAAAGGACAGATAGGGCTATATAATTATATCAAATATGTGTACCGAACGCTTCACTTAGTTCGAATCAAGTTTTGATTATTTTTTTTAGACATTTTTTTATAATAATTATAGTATAAAAAATATATTTATATATCATTTTTATTTTCCTAATTTTGTTTACACTTTATAACATTTTTTTTTTTTTTACACTTTGTCAGTTTATATCAAGCAGTCACTACGACTGCTTGATAAATTAACTTTTTTGATTTTCGGTTATTATTAGGCTGCTCCAAACTAAGAAACAGCTAATAATAAGCTTAGGGACTGATCCTTACAGCATGTCAGAGTCAGATCTCACTTAGGCCTCATTCACACACAACGCAAGAGCAAAATTGTAAATACGCGTACATGCGTGTATAATGCGCATATATACGAGCACTATTTGCAATCCCACAATGCATTATTCGTAATGGAAATGTTAATGAACTGTACGGGCGTAAATACGCAAAACTACGCTGCCCGGACGCATCTTGGTTCAATTCTGTTTTTGCGCATTTTTACGCTACGCAAATATACGGCTCCATACGCAGCCATTTATTTGCATATGCTGCATATTGTACAATACTCACAGCAGTGTGAATGAGGCATAAAGCCCTTTGATCGTGACTGGACGATCAGAAGTGATACATTTAAGGGGAAGAGATACATTGCAATATTCCTCTGCCTGAATTTTATCATAAACTAGCTGTCAAAACGAATAGCAGAGGTGAGTCACTCTGCTACCTCTCTTGATATCTTTAGCTGTCAAATACCAGATCGCTATTTAGCGCTCCCGTATTTGCATGTAACGGCTTCATTCTTTCATTAATGAAAGAAAGAAGCTTTTACAAAAGCTTAACTATTTCATTAATGAATGCCTCAATACTGAGGCATTCATTAATGACTGGTAACCGCTGTGAATCAGCGGTTACCGGCATTACAGAGCCTTAAATAACTCGTCACGTACAGTGTATGGAGCCTGCGCATGAGCAGTGTAAATCGTACACATTTTGATGTACGGAAACGCCACCAAGCTTGTGAAAATCGTACGATTGACCGAAGTTTTCTAACCTGCTGGTTAGTCAAGTCGATTGATAGTGCAGTATTTGCGGTTGTACACTGCCCATCAACCTCGGAAGGTGTATAGGCAGCTTTACAGCCATGGAAGGTGCCATCTTAGCCTCTATTTGGATCAGCTATGACATCAGCCATTTAAGGGCTTGAAAGTTCATTTCAGAGCTGAAATAAACACACTGGCAACCTTGACAGCTGGCATGCTTTAAAAGTAATTGGGAGATATTACATTTGTGGGTAAAGTTCCTGTTAATTGGATTAATTGCATAAATGTAAATCCTATAAAACAGAGTTATTCACTGAGGGCCGGTTCACACCATATGCGTTACCAAGCATGGTTAGTCGCGGGAACGCACTGGAGCGCATAAAGCAAGCCTCCCTTGTTCTCGGGCAGGAGGGGGCGGGGTGGTGCCATTCATGTCAATAGCACTGCAGACACGCCTCCCGCCCACAGTGGGACCGCCCGCACCAGAATGCGTGGTACAGTAATGCTCTACGTTCCGATGCGATCACAAAAATAGTGTATGCACTCCAGCCCCAGAACGTGGCAGGTTTGCTTTAAGTGATCCAGTGCGTTCCGGCCACTAGCCATGCCGGAACGCACTGCATATAGTGTGAACCAGCCCTGAAGGGTGCAGAGTTTGGAGAAGGCAGGAGATGTGAACAATCTAGGACAGGGCTAGCAAACCTCCGGCCCGGCCCTCCAGCTGTGGTGAAACTACAAATCCCATGATGCATCTCTGTTCGGGAGTCATGCCTGTGAGAATCTTGCAATGCCTCATGGGATTTGTAGTTCCACCACAGCTGGAGCGCCGGAGGTTTGCTACCCCTGATCTAGGACAACATAGCTGAACTGGAAAGTGAGCTGAATTGGAGAACTTTATTTAAATCAACTATTTTGTCCTAGATTGTTCACGTCTCCTGCCATCTCCAAACTATTCAACCTTTTGTGAATAAACCTGTACGCTTTTGTTGCATTAACACCTGCTGTTAGTCTTTACAATGAAAAGTTGGGATTTCGTAATTGAGCTAATAATATGGCACACGCCTAATTGCAAATGTAAAACCAGGAAGCGTTTTATGAATACAGCAATTAATGTTTACTCTAAAACAAGCAGCTGTGCAATCATAATTTACTCAGATCCCACGTCATTATACTACGCAAGACCTGTAGGAGGCGGCTGTAGTTCCAGGATTTAAACTATTACTAGGCATCTTGCACAAATCTGTCAACAGTTTGATTGTTAGGTGTTTAACTTGGCTCTTGAAAGTAAATTTGTACTTTTGTTAAATGGCATGACTTTTGAAGGAAACACTATGAGTGGACTTCCAGCATGCAATGGCAACCACGACAGCATGAAAATGGCACTGAAGTGAACCTAAACAGCTGAATATGCAGGTGAAATATACTGTATAGGTGATTTGTTTTACCTGCCAAATGTTTGGAATTCTGCTCAGCCACTCATGTGAATTACAAGACAAAATAGCCAAGGGGACACCAACATTTAAAGATTTGAACTAGCCAAACACTTAGGGTGTATTTATAAAACAAATTGCAAAGGCAACAGTCCTGCAAAACCCTGTGTACATTTGTTCTGTGTGAATGGCAGCAAAAAAAAAATTTATTATTACATTTGACTTGGAGAGAAAACATACTATCAGGAAAATACCACATTATGGCAACTAGATGGTGCTGAGGAGTATAGAAAATACTTTTTCCCTATGCTCCTTAGCTCCATCTAGCGGCTAAATTGAGTTATTTTCCTGATATTACATTTGACTTGATGTTTGTATTTACATCTTGTCTTTGTGCAACAGTTGCTACTGGCCACCCACTAGAGGGCGCTAAGGGGAAGGCAGGAAATGGATTGTCTGTTGTGATAAATGAACAGTCCATCTCTGCAGGAAGAGATGCTGTAAAGGAACTGCAATTGCCCATGTACTATTTTTGATCAGGAAATAGGTTTAAGTAAAAATAAGGAATACATGCTTATGGTGTGCTTACTGTTCAAAGTTTGCAGCTTCTTGTATCACCTTCCATATATTCAGCACACTAAGAGGGTTATTCACAAAGCAAGCCGAAGGATCGGCCGTAGCTCCGGCTGATCCTTCGGCTAGCTTCGGCCGCCGGGGCCCTTTGGTTCAGTAGAACCGAAGGGCTGCTGTACGGGCTATTCACTATAGCCCGTACCGCTCCTGAAGATGGGCGAGTGGCTCAGCCAAGTCAAAGGCATATACTTTGGCTCGACTGGGCCGAAGTGAAACCCAAAGCGGGCCGATCGGCCAGCCGAAGGCCTCGCAAATGACAGCTGGGCGGAGCCAGCCGTGATTTCACGGCTGGCTCCGGCCAGTTGCAATGACAGTTCAGCTTTCCCAAGTTGTCATTAAACAATGACAACTTGGCGGAGCTGTCTGTGATTTCATGGCTGGCTCCGCCCAGTTGCAATGACAGAGCTGTCTTTGCAACTGGACGGAGCCAGCCGTGAGATCACGGCAGGCTCTGCCAAGTTGTTATTCATTGGCCTTTTTTCCCCTGCACGCTTCTGGCGGGCCCCGGCCAATAGCAAACAGTTGGGCGGAGCAAGCTGCCACTGCTAGCTCTGCCCAATTGTTGTTGTTTTTTTAAAATTATTTTTATTTCTTTTTCCATTAATCTTTACTTTTTTTAGTGATCTTTTTTAAAAAAATATTTTTTTTAAGATTAATCATTTATTGAACCTTTTTTCTTCTACTTTTTTCACTATTCTGCTCGGTACCACGGCGGTAATGAGAATAGCCGAGCCAAATGCCGCTCGGTGGCATTCGGCTATTCACTCACTGCCGTTCGGCCCCTATGAGAATAGGCCGAACGGCAGCAAGAAGCCTGCTGGAGGTTCGGATCAGCCGATCCAGAGTCAAACTCCTTCTGCACTTCTGGTCGGCAGAACCGAAGCAAGCCGATGTACGGCTGAAAATCAGCCCTACAAGCCTGAAGTGAATAGCCGAACAGCATTTGGCTCACTTCACTTTGGGTGCTCACTTGGCTGCCTACGGCAGCTTTGTGAATAATCATCTAAATGTCTGTATCTAAAATAACTTTTCAGGGATGATCAGTCTAAAAAGAGACTGTGCAGTTTTCTTATGTCACACTTGATTATTTAAAGACAATATAAATATGGGTTTTAGGTAATAGCAGCAGCATTTCAATTACATTTAAAGCGACCTTGTCATGTCATAACATTTTTCACACTAGGCCTATCTGCAAAAACTTACCTTACCCGCTGCATGTGCCACCACTGCGCCACTCCATTTAGTAGAAGTTCTACTCCAAAATTGGGAGGGAAACATGTCAAATTTTTTTTTTGCACCAACACTTAAATTTTCAAGACAAACTTTCAAGGCCGACTCCCTTCTTCTAAGGTCCCGATACTGATACAGTACGGCTCAAAGCTTTAGTCCGTAATGTTTGGACCTTAGAAGAAGGGGGAGGCACTGGAAGCTTGTCCTGAACATTGAACTATCAGCTTAGTGATTAGCACTTCTGATTGCACTGGCCAGGACACTCCCTGTATGGAGCTTGCATGTTCTTGTGTGGGTTTTATCCGGGAGCTGTGGTTTGCTTCCAAAAACATGCTGGAAGGTTATTTAGCTCTTGTCTAAATAAGGTGTGTGTGTGTATGTGTGTGTGTGTGTGCGCGATAGGGGACCTTAGGTAGTAGGCTCCTAGAGGGCAGGGACTGATGTGAATGTACAGTTTGTAAAGCACTGCGTAAATTGTCAGTGCTATATAAATACCTAAAAAATATAAAAAGTATCACGGATGGTACTCAACTGTGTTGTTGCAACAGCGTACTACTACGGCTATGATCACCTCCTGCATTACAGGAGGCAGTAGTGACATGGAGGTCGATTAAGAGCTGTAGTGGGCCAGGAGATTGAGTGTGTTAGTTTCCCTGTGGACTTAATTTCTACTGAACAGAGTGACGTGTAGGGAGCAGGAAAGGTAAATATTCCCTCTATTATTTATTTGTTACAGGCATTTATATAGCGCCATCATTTTACAGAGCGCTTTAAAAAGGAGAACTATGAGGCGAGTGCTGTTCACTCACCTCATAGTTCTAGCCGACCTGTGACAATGAGACTGTCACAGGTCGGCTCAGTAGATCGGGAGGTGAGCGAACACATACCGGCGTTCGCTCACCTCTCGATCCTGTCACGGCTCTCTGCCGTGACAGGGGAGGG
>NW_017306350.1:768395-768890 GCF_000935625.1 Nanorana parkeri | reverse complement strand
GCCCCACCGTCCAGTCCCGCGGCGGGGTGGACCCCGCCACAATTGTCGGGATCCGCTTCAGCATCTCAGTATACCGCGAACAGCAGCTTGCGGTATACTGCGGCGTCTCAGTATACCGCGAGCTACAGCTCGCGGTATATTGAGCTTAGGGTGACGGGAGGACGCTAGTTTGTGTCCTCCCGTTACCCTAAGGAGAACTATGGGGAAAAGCCTTAACCCCATAGTTCTCCTTTAAATAGTGCACATTCACATCAGTCCCTGAGGTTTTGCAGTCATGTCTGTTTTGTAAAATATTGTCATGACTGGGTCACTCTAAAGCAAACCTGTTTCTACTACACAAAGTAATAGTGCAAATAGATGTCATTTTTTTGCAGAAGCAGATGGGGGAACATTGGGAGGCAGTGGGAAGGTTTGCTGTGGCTCTGGTGGTGCCTGAAAGCTATCTGGTTAAAAAAAAAAAAAAAAAAAAAAAAAAAAAAAACGTTACAAAAAAAA
>NW_017306350.1:762137-768009 GCF_000935625.1 Nanorana parkeri | reverse complement strand
CTGTGGTGGCCCGAAAAAACATTTTTTAAAAAAAAAAAAAAAAAAAAAAAAAAAAAAAATAAGCTTTACAGTAAACAAAAATGCCCATCAAAAAGTATTATATATACTTGCCTTATCCTCAGCGTTTCCCTGCAGAGCTTAGGCCCTGGGAATGTGGAGTATCTAAAAACAAGCTAGAAGACAATCCTGTACTGTGTTGGAGCATCCTCTCACAAGATTTGGGGTACTCAGCGGAATCAGCAACCCCCCCCCTAATTCCTGTATTAAAAATGAATGGGGAAAGGTGAGTATATGTCCCTTTTTTTAGAGGCTGCAATATGTAATGAGGGAGGGGTCTAGTGCGGCTTTCTTTTTGAATGCCACATTATATTTAAAGCTGAACTAGGCACTCAGCTTTAGCTAGGCGCGGTCAGTTATCGCACCAAGTAGCCATTCCAAATATGCTGCCTGGCGCGGAGTGTCAGCTTGAGGTGAGGTTGGCTGGAGGTAGGGCCACGAGGGAGCTCCATCCATAAGTGCATTGCTTGCAGCTCCCTCATGTGCCCTGTAGAGGTGCCTTAGATTTAAGACTCTGTGTCCTCTCTTTTTCTATTTCAAAAGGGAAATAGAAGGGGGGCTGTTTAGACCCCTGATATTTCCCCAAAGCCCATAATCATCAAGTTAAAAATAAAAGTAAAAAATTATTGGTAAAATTTAAAAAAGTTCAAAGAACAAAAAGGAGAAAAAAAAAGTAAATTTTTGGTTTCGGCTGACATTTAGAAATTTCAGTTTGTCTAAAAATTTAATTTCGGTGCATCGCTAGTTACAACCTATACCAATAAGGAAACAGCAATGAAAGCCTAACAAGGTTTCCCCATTCTATACCAAACGAGTTTTAGCCAGTGAACTACTTTGGGCAATTGGTGTCCTTTCGGTTACAGCTAAATAGGATATTTAGGCTGCCACTGGAGAATCACAAGTTTTTAAAAAAAATGTATATATAATACCGGTATGAGGACTCCTCAAGCCTCGTTCACACAGGGCAATCTGGGATTCCTGCAGCAGGAATCCCGGTGTTCTGATTAGATGTGGCTGCTGTGCAAGTTAATAACAGGTGACAGCATCTGCAATTGTATATATGATATCCTGTGTCCGGCGACAATCATCTATTCCAAACCGAATGTATGATTATTCTGGACTGCCGCTTACAGATGTGGCCGCTTTCACGATGACATTAACGTCTATGGGTTTGCCAGCCGCATCTGAATGGAAACACCTGGCCTCTTCCTGCTGCAGGAATGCCAGATTCTCCCCCCTCCCCCTGAACAAGGCCTAATACTATAATACTCAACCAATTCAGCACTGGTTCTACAGTTATTCAAAATATTCACAAATAAAAATCAGAAAAGGTGTAATTTTAAACATTGCAGATAATTGTATCAAGTTCACAGACCTGTTAAATTATGCCACACATTTAGAGTCTTTCCATTGTGCTCAGGAAGTCCTTAGAAGGGATTAAAAACTGGTATATTTCAGCACACATTTATTAAATAAAAGTTTATTTGACATATTTTCCCAAAACAAAAAGGCAACTTCACATCTGTATAAAAAACACTTTCGTAACAACCTTTTGTGTAAATGGAGGTGAGAAATAGATTACCAAAATATTTGGAATCCTGTTTGGATGTGGTAGCTTGTCAGTGACATAAATAAACAGTCTTGTCCATGGCTCTCAGGGAAAGGCTGTAATTGAACAGAAGCCATTGCAGATTGTGTCCTGTTCTGCTTACTCCGCAGTGTTCGAACCAGTGTCTGAAAAAAGAAATCAAAGTTGACAGGTAACATTTCATTCTCCAACTGGTAATAGACAGCAGGGGGAACAATGGCAATGTTCCAAAATCCTACTGTCGAGATAAAGAATAGCAGCGGAACGACAACTTGAGTGCGGGAATATGCTTATCCATGGCATGAATGCGTTACAAATGATAGCAGAAGATATAGAAACGGTTTGTAAGTTGACTAAGAAAGTGGAGGAATTAAAATTTTCATACATGAAAAGAAAAAAAAATGTGCTGCAGGCCTTACATTTACTTGAAGAATAAGTGTGTGCGAGACAAACAGGACAGCAATTGAACTTTGGCCTTAACATGTTTTCAAGTTCACATAACACACAAGTAGGCATTTGGGTTATGGTAGGTCAAAATCTGATGAAGGTCTTGAGCTTCTACTAAACAGTGGATTGGAAAACAAGCAGGTACAGGTAAATAGCTGCACTTATAGCGTAATACTAACAGATGTGGTTTACCAGAAATTCTTCTTTAAACCAAATATGGCGTGAAAAAAGGATAAAAAAGCTAAATGTTTTATTACCAATAGCTGTATCGCATTGGCAAGCGCTTTCGGGGCCTCGCAGAGTCCCCTTCATCTCTAAGCCTTGCAAGGCCCCAGAAGCGCTTGCCAATTAGATACAGCTATTGGCAATAAAATATTTTGCTTTTTCAACTTATGGTGTGCTGGTGACATTTTTCTATAGTTACCCATTGCACACCTAAATCCTTAGAGAAACCCTGATCTGTACATATAGAAATTCCAGGGTCAAGACCCTTGCCCTACCTCCTAAGCCTCAGTGCTTGCCCCTCTCTGTGACTCCACTGGTTCACCAGTAGAAGTGGGACCAAAGTCTCAACGCAGGGAGCTTAACAAATTTGTAAATATTCAGCGCACCCGATGTAATGATTCCCTATTGTGTTCTAATGGACACACATTCCTTATTGGCCAACGAGGCAGTCCATTGTAGTAGCAGGCCAGTAAGACTGTGGGAGAAAGTGGACACTACCTGGAACTTTGTCTGTTCAGAATGGCCAACATTAAGGCATTGCTGAGGGGAATGACAGCTTCCAGAGGAACAGGAGGCTCCTAGCAGCTTGTTCTCCCCAAAGCCAAACTATAACATATTCCACCCTATTATGGAACATTGCTAGAGGCAGTATCACCCAATCTATCTATCTAAATTTGAATTCTAAAGTGCATTTTGTTTAACTTTTTTTTATTTAGGTTTCGAAATATAAGCCTCTGTATGATTTAAGTCCATCCATTAAAAAAAGAAATATATGCATGACCATTATAACAAACTTACTTTTCCCATCGCAAGCTACGATTTTTACTTTATCCACCTTCACCAAGTCAGTCACTTCTCTGAACTCTACATCATTGAGAACAAAGGTCCAGACGTTATCACAAAACCGATATGTATTTAATGAACCCTTAAGAAAAAGCAAAAGATAAATGAGTCGACAGATGTATTTTGCCAAAAGCAAATGGACAAATTAAACTGTAAAACCACAATGAAAAGAAACAGAAAATCTATGCTCCTAGCATACAGTAATAAATGTATGCCACGTCCACAGCACTGTCAAAAAAACAACACTTGATTATGGTGTCTGGTAGGTATTATAGCTGCAAGATTATGTACATTTGGATATGTAAAGGTATATCAAACTCCACCAAGTTCATGGATTTACAGGAGTCTTCCTAGAGTTCTGCCTAAACCCCTGTTCACACAGAACTGCAGGTTTTTTTTTTTTTAAACATCACATCGTACCACAATGTATGATTATAGTTTGCTATGCAGTATGGTGTGATACAACGCACATGTGATGGCTAAGTATGTTGGGGTGCCATTAGGAACTTAACATTTCCAACATACGATCTTGTGCGATACATGACTGTGAAGGAGGATCATATGAACGAGGGCTAAGAGAAAACCTTTGATGCTTTCATATCATTAGGGGAACACCAATGCATCCTCCTCCTAAAGGCTTACGCTCGTCCTGCATTCATTATGAAGATCCAGGTCCTGCAAATTTTCTTCCATCCTAGGTGAAATACTGTCACTTCTGCCCCTCTATTCCACTTACTCACTCACTCAGGAAAACTAGTCTTTCAATTGTTAACTAATGTAATGCAGTCAGGCATTAAACTTTGGGTAGAAAAAGCTAAATGCAAGGACTATTTACAATTCTGAAGTGCGGTGCAAAGGTCACACACCTCACAAATGCAAAAGATAGCACGTTGGTTATTTGGCCACAGTTATAGACTACTACAAAAAAAACTCAAGGCAAATACAGTCAACTCCCCGTTATCCAGCACCCACGGGGATTGGTAGATGCCGGATAACTTTAGTCTCTGGTTGCTTGAGAGTTAATAGTAACTCAGCAACTCTCAAGCAACCACCCCCTCCACAGCAACCCCCACTAACTTCCGCAGACAGCAGCCTGCTTCCCTATTTATAATGGTCTGGCCCTCTAGCAACTTCAGCGTGAAATTATAGCTAATTATAGCGAATTTGCCTACAAACGTCAGGTGGTCATAATAATCTGGCCACTCAGTGTAGAGCTGAAAATCACTTAGGAATTAAAGATCATTGTGACATATTAGACACGTGTAATAGCTTACTGAACTGGCACGACAACCCAGCAAATATAAAAAGGACATTCTGTAATGAAAAGCAGTGAACAGCATTTATAGCAAATGTGCTCCATCTACTGGCTCAATTCCTGAATGAACATTACACTGGCTATAAAAATTCTGCAGATAGTCATTGCCGTTCAATTTACATTTTAAAGTATAAGTAGTAGATATTTTTTCGCAGATACACTATATTACCAAAAGTTTTGGGACGCCTGCCTTTACACGCACATGAACTTTAATGGCGTCTTAGTCTGTAGGGTTCAATATTGAGTTGGCCCACCCTTTGCGGCTATAACAGCTTCAACTCTTCTGGGAAGGCGTCCACAAGGTATAGGAGTGTGTCTATGGGAATGTTTGACCATTCTTCCAGAAGTGCATTTGTGAGGTCAGGTACTGATGTTGGACGAGAAGGCCTGGCTCGCAGTCTCTGGTCTAATTCATCCCAAAAGTGTTCTATCGGGTTGAGGTCAAGACTCTGTGCAAGCCGGTCAAGTTCCTCCACCCCAAAATCTCATCCATGTCTTTACGGACCTTGCTTTGTGCATTGATATGCCGTCATGTTGGAACAGGAAGGGGCCATCCCCAAATATACAATGTCTGGGGAATTTAAGTAATTTTCAGACCTAAAATGTGGAATATAACATTGGTGCAAAAAATGCGAAAAAAAAAGGCCTCAGTCATGAAGGGGTTAATTTCCCAAGAGTTCTGCCATCCAGTCCCACATAGCTTCTAAAGGCGATTTACATCTGTTTATTACTTTACTGTGGTGTTTACATCCAAATATAATCATTATAGTTGTTACTCATGCAGATTGCCCACTGTTGCTATTTCACAGGTTTTATGTTTGCTGCAACACTGTGACATCTGGTCTCAACCCCACTTACTAAATCCATAAGGACTCATGCACATGGATGCAAAAAAAAACCCACAGTGTGCAGCTCTATTAAATCCAATGTGTCCATACACATGTGAGTTTAGCTACACTTACTAGAGCAGCATTTAGAGTTGTAATACCGAAAAGTCCAGAATTCTGGGAAGAGTGCTGAAGTGTACATGCGCATAGGGTATAGAGCAAATGCATTCTATTGGATCTGCCTGCCTCCTAGCAATGAAGGACGCTGGGCGGCAGAAGCTAGGAAGCAGTGGACATAAGCTGCCTAGCATTGTTCGTGGTTAGGAAACAGATAGGACTTTTTGCCACAGCCCCTGTCAACCTGTAAAAAGTGTGTCATCAGTGGGCACTGCCGCTGCTGGTTACACACAATAGATGTTTACATCTTGGATCTGAATGAACAAGCCAATTAATGTTGCGGGGCCAGTCAATCTCTGCATGTGTGGCTGAGCTTAAATAACTCATTCATTCAGGGCCAACATGTAAGCATTGGAAGGTGGAGCCAGCATGGTTTACAGAGTTGCAGTCCCC
>NW_017306350.1:694423-761961 GCF_000935625.1 Nanorana parkeri | reverse complement strand
ATGGCTGGTGGAAAGAGCGGTTTCTGCCGGTATATAATTTGATTGACTAATACAATTGTACACAGCAAAAAATGGCTCCAGACTACAATCTCAATACAAATTAGTAGGGCTGTTACTGATTAAAAAAAATTTTGATTAATCGAACACGAAAATTTTAATCGATTAATTATAACGCACATACAGATCCAACTACATTGGCCTTAACAGATACAGCACAGCAATGAAGTAATAAAATGAACTAGGATCACACTAATCCAGCACGTTATTAATGTGCCCCACTCAATATGGCCGCCGCTTGAGTGGGGCAACTCAGAATAACAACATGCTGGATTAGTGTGATCCTAGTTCATTTTATTACTTCATTGCTGTGCTGTATGTGTATAGGCCAATGCCTTGGCTGGCGCTCGTGCAGAACAAGTTTCTCGGGCAAACCTCTTAGTTGTAACGAAACCGGAAGTCAGGCGGTCGCAGAACTCGATAAGTATCGACAGATCACCGGTGATCAATCGAAAGTTCGAAATTTATCGAGTTCTGCGACCACCTGACTTCCGCTTTCGTTACAACTAAGAGGTTTGCACAAAGAAGTTCTTCTGCACGAGCGCCATCCGCTACATTGGCCTATACACATACAGCACAGCAATGTAGTAATAAAATGAACTAGAATCATAGTAATCCAGCACGTTATTCATCTGAGTTGCCTCACTCAAGCGGCGGCCATATTGAGTGGGGCACCCGAGATAAATAACATGCTGGATTACTGTGATCCTAGTTCATTTTATTACTTTATTGCTGTGGTCTATGTGTACAGGGCAATGCCGCGGATGGCGCGGAACTTTCTTGTGCAAACCTCGTAGTTCTAAGGAAACCGGAAGTCAGTAGGTCCCAGAACTCGATAAGTTGGGACCATCGATAGAACACAGGCCCAAACCTCATAATGAAGGACTTAATTAATCTTTCTGCATGAAAGACATTTTAATAACTTTTGTGCAGAGAATTTTTTAGGTGAAGGGTAAATGTGCTGAAGAAGCCATTTATAAATAAGAAGTGCAGTTGCAGGAAAATATATTTTTTTAATACAAACAATGCTGTTGTATACACTAAAGACTAATTTCCATTCCGTTTTGCCTTGACACAGAATTATAAAGCACCTAGATCACAATATCTCACCAGTGCGATAAAAAGTGCATCATAAGTACAAAGTTATTGAACAAAACAGAACTGTAGCAATTATATTACCCGGTAGATCTGACACTATGTTGGCTTTTTTCCATAAAGCAATGAGGTTGAGATAAAAAGCCTTAGTTCCCATACCCATCATAGATTACTATACGTTCAAAACATAACGAAGGGAAGGGGGAGGAGTCAACGTCATCGGACTCCTCCCCTTCCCTTCGTTAGCCGGAGCCACTTGGGGTAGGGAGGTGGAGTCCGGTGACGTCGATATCCGTGACGTCATCGGATCTCCGACGGGACTCCCGTAAGACCCGGAAGCCGGCTGAGAGGTGAGTTTTCATTTTTGATCAAAAGAATTTTAATCGATCAAACATTTTAACGATTAATCGAGAAATGAGCAAACTAAATGTGAGAATGGGAGTGAGCTTGGAGCGGTGTCAACCTTACAGCACACACAGGGACCATGGGGAACAAAAGCAGCCACCCTCCAGAAGGAAGGGCAGTGTCAGCACCAATTCAGAGATGATTTGAGGATCTACAGCTGAGTGATACACAAATAAGATACATTTTTGGTAATAGTTCAGGTACTTGAAAACATTTTTAGATTTAAAGTGACATTAAATGTTTTTTCCCCCCATTCTGTTTCTTCTTTTAATACTTACCTTAAGTGATGCCTGTTGATCTGAACATCATCTTCCTTCCACTGTTTTCCAGCAGTCCCTCCAGTGCTGGTTTCTGATCCAGCACAGGCTTCTGTGTCCCAGAGTCTGTCCAGCGTGCACGCTCCCAGCTGAGTGTATTCACTTCCACTGAGTCTGTCCTCCCCCACGCCAATGAGCTCCACTGCGCATGCGCCCACCTACACTTCCTCCTATACGGGCCGTTTGGAAGATGTGTTCTGCAGCTGGGAGCGAACACAATTATTCAATTGACAATTTTTTAATTTATGTTTTTGCATATATCTACTTCTTGCTAGCCGTAAATATATGCAAACAAAAAGGAAGAAGTAGAGGAGACTTTAATTCTACTTTAACTCCTGTGTCACTTTGAAGTAGTAGAGGTGGGTACAGTTAGCCTGTGTGAATTGAAATGTAAAATTTTACCGATCTTAAATTTCAGCTTTTCTCTGGGTTTCAACCTCATGTGTATGGAGTTTCGAAGCAATGTTTTTGTGGGCAGCAGGAAAATGCAGTCATAAATAGGGGACATACCACTACATGCGTCATATCATATAATTTGTAATTACTGACAATTAGAAACTCCTGGCTGCCATTTGTAAGACTTCTGTAAAATAGACAACAAACAAAGTTTGCCAGCACACCTACCAGCTAGCCTGCAGACACCTTACAATGTCTAAGGGCCAGTTCACACCATATGCAGTTGTGATGCAGTCCGTTTATTTTGACTGCTGCAGTTAAAATATATCCCAATGCTTTCCTATGGGCTTTCTTGTGCTTAATTCACACCATTGCAGTCCGTTCAGATGCAGTCGGAAAAAGCACTGCTTGTCCAATTTTACCTGCACCTAACTGCACGAAACGCAGTGCAAAGCATACAAAAAACAAAACAGAATTGATTGTGGCATCATCCAGGGACAGGCAGGGGGAAAAAAAACGCATCAAAACAGATCGCAATGCAACTGCGCAGACGCACACAGTTGTGATGCAGTTTCTGGTGTGAACTAACCCTAAGGCCTGGTACACACCTGGGCGTTTTACAGCGCGTTCCTACACTCTGTAAAACGCTCAACATGTGAAAACCAATGATTGCCTATGGGCATGGTTCCCACCTAGGCGTTTTACAGCGCGTAGGAACGCGCTGCAAAACGCCCTCCCCCCAAAGAAGTACAGGAGCTTCTTTGGGGCGTATTTGCCGCACGTATCCATTGGGATACAGCCAGGTAGCCCTCGGAAACGAATCGCGGTAAAAACACGTGACAAACGCGCATATTCGATACGCCTAGGTGTGAACCCAGCTTAACTATTAAGGAGGAATGGTCCGCCTCCTGGCAAACCTGCACCCAATTCATCCTATATATGCTCCAAGATGGAGGCTCTCATAGATCAGAGTTAGGACCACACTACACAGAGGGGCCTTGCGAGGCAGTGCGGCTTCCACATATTTTGCAAAAGTTGTGCATCTAAAACCCGTTTTTAAACCTAATAGTTAGAAAGAGTAATCTGTTTGCAGGCTGGCAAGTGTGCTGGGAAATAGTATGTTTACTATAACTACAACTATGAATGAACAGGAGGGGGATTAGATCACTCCCGTTCATTCATAGTTGAGGATATAGTCAACATGCTATGTCCTCATCTACAAATACTCAGCAATCACCTAGTGTTTGCATTGGCTCTCCTCTCTGTCACAGGAGGGTGAGCGAGCAGTGCGGGAGTAGAGCTCAGCCTCCTGTGACAGCGCGGGTTGTCTCCGCCCACACACCGCTCTGCCGGACTGTGATAGGAGGCTGAGCGGTGTGGGAGGAGAGACGCCGGCCACTCACATCGCTCTCCTCCCACAGCGCTCGGCCGGCTGTCACACTTTCTCTCCTCCCAGCTGGGAAACAGAGCAGCGCCCATTGGGGAAGAAAGCAGGGATGCGCCAATGTATCGCCCAGAAAATGGCACTTTCGGCATTTAACGGAAAGTGCCATTTTCGGCCGATATATCGGTGCATCCCTAATTCTTACTTTACAGCATTTTTTCACACCTGCCTAAAACTTTTGCACAGTACTTTTTTTAAATATTGGGAATTTTCATGTGCTAGCTGTCTAATTGCGTGTTGCGTGTGTTCAGGTCTTAAGTGAAGTTCAGTTTTTTTTTAAATGATGGAAAAAAAAAAAAAAAAAAAAAAACACACCTAGATTTTAGGAGCAAAACAAATGAATAGCAAATATCTTTCCATTCATTTTTTTATGTTGCATTTCTAGTTCATGTTCTTTTAGCCCTGATGAAGGGGACTATTCCCATCCCAAAACAACTGTCACTAATCAATGATTTGTTGGTGATTTCTATTTTTCTCACTTTCTGTATCTGTGACACCCATGCTATGGAAGTATATTTTGCCCCCTGTTGGAGAAATTGTCTACCACTTCCTGCCCTGACAGCAGATGAGAACCCACTCCCCATGGTCCAAAGAAAAGGGACAGAAATAGCAATAAAACCTGACAGATGTTTTAACCCCTGCTTTCCTATACAAAAATAAACTGTTTTAAACTGGAGTGGGGCTTTACAGTTTTAACGACTTGAATATCATTTTTCAGTATTCAGCGCTGCGGTACTTTGACTGACATTTATTCCGTTATGCAACAAATGTACTAAAATTTATTTTATACCATTTTTTGGGGACAGATAGAGCTTTCTTTTGGTGGTATGGAATCATCACTGGGGGTTTAGTTTTTTACTGTATGAAGGAAAAGTTACTGAAAATGTTGAAAGAAAAAAAAAACAAATGTCTTTTTACATTATGTTATGAAACAATGATTATTACCCAGTTTTTTGGTAAAATATAAAAGACGGGGTCAGGTCGGGTAAATAGATATCAAACATGTCAAGCCTTAAAATTGCGCGCACTCGCGAAATCACAAAAAACTACCACACTCAAAACTGACCATAGGTGATGCCTTAAAAGCTTTTACCGCTCATCAGTTTAGTGTTATCAGTGGTTGATGGCCCTAAAATGATTGCTCTCACTCCGACGTTCGTGGTGATATGTAGCATGTGCGACATAATCGTCGTTTTCGCACATATGCGCACCCGACGCATGTTTGCACGCATGTATGTATGGTGTGGGGACTTTATAAAAAAAAATTGTTTTTTTTAAATTCTTTTTCATGTGTAACTTTACATTTTTTTAAACTTTACTTTAATCTTTTTTTCCACTTAAAGTTATTGTTATCACATAGGGGGGTAAGAAATCCTCTATGTGATAGCAAAGAGATGTGACAGGTCCTCCTTATGGAGACATCAGGGGTCTCCAAGACTCCCAATGTCACCTAGGGACCCCCAAAGAAGCTGATGAAGCAGAGATCTGCTTCATCAGCTTCTCTCCAGCGTCTGAAGCCGGAAACTGACACAAGAATGCGGAAGTGATGTAATATAGCGGAGAGGGGATCGGAGGGAGATTGTGTACCGAACTCCCTCTGATCCCGTCACAGAGCCACTATGCTGGTCCCGGGCTCGCACCAGGCACATCGGCGCTCGGGACCAGCAGGAGGGGGGACACGGACCGGCACCTTATACAAGTGATCCCCCGGTTCTATAGCCGGCGGATCGCTTGTATGTAAAGAGGCATAAAAAAAAATGCATCAGTACTTGTGCATGTGAGTACTTGGACAAGTATCAGTACTTGTAAAAATGGTATCTGTGCATATATTTATTAAAAAATAAATATCATACATTAAAACAGGGATGCACAAATCCCAGGAGCCCCATAGCCAATGCTCCTTAAAAATGACAGCTGCCTCCTAACTTTTGAGTTTCTCTCTAGTCTTGGAGCTGGAAAAGTATCTGTACTTGTACTGAGTACTGTACTTGGTATCTGAACATCCCTTATTACCACAATACATGCTAATCACATACAAAGGTGGAAATGGACTTTACACTATTACTATGCTGTCACCATATAGATTAGGTATGGAAAACTGGGATAAAACAATGTTCATCTTTCTCCCTTACCCTAAAGTTGACTCTGTTTCGGACCCGCTGTGCCAGTGCTGAATTTATTGCCTTGTCAAACTGAAGCAATACTTGTAGCGCTAGCTGAGGGTTGATCTGCTGAGACTGAAAAAAAAAAATATTATTATACAGGATTCATATAGCGCCAACAGTTTGCACAGCGCTTTACAATATAAGGAAAACATTACAATACAATTCAAGACAAGATGGTAAGGAGGGCCCTGCCCGTGATGGCTTACAATCTAAAAGGGAGGGAGAAGTGATACATGAGGAGGTAGCTGTGTGGGGATGAATTGTTTGAGAATGTGATGGTTCAGTGGTTAGGTTGAGGTGGGATAATTGTGGGATGTATATCCTTTTTAAAGCAGAATTAACATTATTTCAGCTTACAAACAAAGGATGTAGGTACCTCAGACACGCTTTTCACTACTTAAAAACTGACATGTCTATTTTAGTCTGTGCTGACCATAGTCTGTGTAGAATAAAAACAAAGTCCAAATCCCATTCGCACTGCCACGGTCTCAAAACCACAAGGCATATGTGGTGCCCAGGTGACCACACGGATGGCGCCGTGCAAAACACTTAAAGTAAATAAAAGTAATTCACCGGCACACACATGAAGGGTTTTTAAAGTATTGATATGTTTATTCAATACCCAATGTCACATACTGTCATACGGTGCTAACGTTTCGGGTCCGCACAGGGATCCTTCATCAGAGCGACAGGTTTGAAACGTTAGCACCGTATGACAGTATGTGACATTGGGTATTGAATAAACATATCAATACTTTAAAAACCTTTCAAGTGTGTGTCGGTGAATTACTTTTATTTACTATTTGTGTAGAATAACAAACAAGATGACTGGTAATGCCATGGCCCTGGGCCTGTGCAACATCCTGCCGCTAACTCAAATGTATTGCACGACGTGCCCAATGCACGATGCAGCACCAGAAGCAATATTACAGGCCAGTCCACATATTCTTTCTGCCGAGGTCCAGGTACGTTCACCCAACCGAACCATCTGATCCAGAAATCTGCAAAAGGGAAGCCATTACCACTCTTCATCCAATCAGAAAACAGCTAGTAATCATTGAAAACAATACTAGGTGTTTGCTGAACAGTCAATATGCTGAGCGAGCCTCTGTGTTCTCAGAGCAGAGGGGAAGTCACTCAGCACAGCGGCAATGCAGGAGCCAGAAGATTGCTGTAGATCACTGCACTGGCTGCGGCTACTACATTGTGTAAAAGGATCGCCGGGACCCTACCCGGTATAAAATATGTATACTTACATTGGGGTATATCAGAGCCCCTGGAAGTTATTGGCCGGCTCTACTCACATAAACAGACTGCAAAAGTAGCCAGAAGTGGCTTGCATGGGCCTGCTGCTGCCCACATAGGCAACAGCGAAAGGGTTAAAGGCTTCAAGAAAGCTGCTCAAAGCTTTGCAGAAAATTTGGCGCTCATACAAGCTGAAGCTAAATTAGGCCTTAGCTTGTGTTAAAGCACTTTTTATTACAAATTTGCTGATAATATACCTTTGCTTTTTCATCCTTTGATACATTTCAGGGCTGTTGATCTATCTACATACATGCACTCCATCAATGATTGTTTGGCATTTCATGTCCATGCCATAAAGAAAAAGTATTTGGAGAGTAAAATGTACACTTCCCAATACCTAGAGCCGTCGTGTGACACTGCAGCTGTTACATGTCAGCTCTATAGATTGAGATCTGAGTGATCACAAACCGCTGATCACCGAATTTACAGTCTTCTTCCTGCAGAGAGCCGCGGCTGTCAGTCATTATTCCCCACAGGGATTTCCTCCATCCCCTCTCTGTTCCTCCCGTGCTCATTGGAGGACAGACAGGGAGGGGGCAGGCACAGCTGGCACTGGCTCTAGAGAGGAAAAGCTAGCTGCCAATGAGGCAGTGGGGTGGATCCTAACAATATTTTCGGGATCTTTCCCTGCTGCAGTGCGGCTCTGTGCCGTCAGCATATAGAGGCCAGTAGCCAAATAATAATAATAATGGTTTGACCATAGTTCTCTTATTAATAATGTGCATTGAAGTTGCAATTAGAAGTCATTAGTGTCAGTCTGTGGGTCAGGTTAAGTACACAGAACAATTGGGAGCTGGACACAGAATTTTCACCCATTAGCCGGATCTTTGGATATTGAAGCTGATATCCCATTGCAGTGACTGGGATTACACTGGGATGTAGGAGAAGTAAACCCAGAGCTGCTGCCACGTGTATGTATCGGAGATAGAAGCCCACGGATGTGGGGGGAGGTTAGCGTACATCCTCTGACCTGTATTAACTCATCCAGGCTCTCCTGTAGACTGTTGCCCAGGGTGGTGTTCCTATACAGCTGATAAGCCATGATGAATGGTGGTCACACACGGCTGACCAGCCCCTGCTCGTTCCCCGGTATAGTCCTGGGTGCAGTACGGCAGTTCCCGCCGCTATGAGTGCAGGCAGCCTATTCCACCCGCCGTGTACAGCTCGAGAGAACACCAGAAGCTCTATGTCACGGCTACTTCCCAGCCACTAGAGGACCCGGAAGTGTTGTCCACAAAGGAACCGGAAGTGGGCGGAGCCTACACGGCGTAAACTGTGACCCCCCCGGAAGTAATCGGATTTCCCTGTCACTATGGTCCAGTTAAATGGGTCTGTGGGTCTAACACAGGGCGGGTGCGCTGTCAGTTATGTGGGGTTAGGGGAGCTGAGTGACAGAGGGTTGCAGGGTTAGTGCTATGAGGCCACATTCATGTCTTCTCTCCTAGCATTGCAGGCTGAGGAGACGGGTGAAAGGAGGTGTAGTGTGAGCGCTACAGCTTTACTGGGTCATAGGGGAGGGGAGGGGAGTATCAGTGCTGCAGGGTGAGGGGACCTGGGTAACAGGGCATGAAGTGTCATTATAGGATGACAACGGGGTGCAGTGTTACGGATATGGGGGGTCAGTTGTCAGTGCTACTATGTTACATGATGTTGCTGATAAAGGCTGCAAGGTGACATGAGGTGCTGGGGGACTGGGTTTAGTGTCAGTGGTACAGGGGGACATGGAGCTGCTCAGTGAGGGGCATTAGATGACGTGGGGGTGCAGTATCAGTACTATGGGATGACATGGGGGTGCAGTGTTAGTACTACCAGATGACATGGGGTTATATTTGCAGTAGAACGGGATGACATAGGGGTTTAGTGTCCGTACTGTGGGATGAAATAGGGTTGCAGTGTTAGTGCTGCGTGGTGAGGGTACAGGTTGAGTGTACCTCCTAGACAACAGGACTTGCAGTGTCAGTGATATAGGAGTGCATTGTGGGGGGAATCTGAGTGAGGGAGGGGGTGTATTGACAGTGTGAAACGGGTACTTCCTGAGAAGCATTGCAGGGTAACATGGTGGTGACCAGTTAGGAGAGTTGAGTGACAGGGGCTACAGTGTTATTACTACAGGGATTTGGGGGAGCTGGTTCACAGGCAAGTGCAGTGACAGAGTTACCCGGTGACATGGGGGTGCTGTACATGGGGATTTAGATAAGTGGGTGCAGTTTCAGTGCTATGGGGTGACAAGGTCAGTGTTATTGAGTGGAGCACTGTAATTGTTGCAGAAGGAGTGGAGCTAGGTGACAAGACTTGCGGTGTCAGTGCGTCAAGGTGACATAAGGCTGATGGAGGACGCATGCAAGCTGAGTGATAGACAGGTGTTTTGAATGGGGATGCTGTGTAGAGATGGCAGATGCACTGTCAACATTGCAGGGTGACATGTGGGTGGGATATGGGAGGTGAGTAACAGGGAAGTGGTCAGTGCTACAGGGCAGTCAGGGGGTGGGAGGATGGGTGCAGAGTCGGTGTTATATAGATGTCCTGGGGACATTGGGGTGCGGGTTAGTGTTAGCCCCATGTAGGGAACAGCATGACAGGCAGGTGCAGTGACACTGTGAAAGAATAGGGTGATAAGGGGGGTGCATTGTCAGTGATTTTTTTTTTTTTCTTTCGCTAGCCCTAATCAAAAGGTCAAGATGGTAATTTGAGTGAACAGTGGGATTGTGTCGAGTAAATAGATACCAAACATATCAAGCATAAAAATGGTGTTCACCTTCCAAATAGCAACAAACCCATGATAGTCCATAGGCAACTCTTTAAAAATCTCTATAGCTTATCAATTGAGAGTTAACTATAAATGAGGGCCCTAAAATTATTTCTTGCTCTCTGGCGTGGGTGGTGATACACAATATGTGTTGCACAACTATACATTATTTGATGACTAGCAAAAGTGTGCATGTTCCAGAACAGGTGTTTGTGGTGGGGAGCGGATTGTTGGAGTGGAGCTCAATGTGTAGGTGGCGAGGGACAGTGGGCAGTAGAAGGGACCCTTAAGGAGTGAGGAGCTGTTTGCACCAATGGAGCCAGGAGTTAAAGCTGGGAGTTACTGGAAATGGTGGAAAGTATGTACTGTGAGCAAAGGGTTTCTGCTCGTTCCAGGGAAGGATAAATAGTGTTTAGCGGGTGAGGATAAGCTGTGACTGGAGGGTGAGGTGTGTGATGAGCTGTGACCAGGGGGCAACAATGGTGGGCATGAGCTGACACTTCCAAATTACCTTTGTCCCCACAGGACCAGTCTCTCAATCTTGCAGTGGCAAGGAACAGGACCCACCATGAATCCTGCAATGATGGAAAGCAGCAGGTCAAGCATTGCTTGGCAGGAGGGGGGGAGTAACAGTTCAGAATGGTTGGGCCACTTCAAGCAGAGGCTTGCCCTTTATATGTGGGCAACTGCCAGGTGATATTAACCCATGTTTAGAGGGGGTGGGCCACATTAAAGATGGGGGTAGGAAGCTGAGTAGAGATTGGGGGGGGGGTCTGGGTTTACATGTACTGTAAGGTGGCCAGGAACAGATGTCCTTGAGCAGGGGCAAAGTGTAAATGAGCCTGTGTTTCAGTTTGAAATCTTTGTTCTGATCCCCCTGTGCTGTTGGGAATAGTTTCTCAGGAGGTCCATTTATAAAGCATTGGTATGACTTTACTGTGGCTATACCATTGCTTCTTTAAAAAAAATTGGCCAGCAGCGTGCTGTTTAATATGTACATTGCACTCCACTTGCTTCTAAGCCCCATATAATATAAATGAAGCGCCCAGTCATGTAACCTGTCAGTCGTGTGATCGGCCTGTTCTTAAATTATGGAGTGGAAACTCCGAGACATACTGCAGGCTCCACGCCATTGCCTGCATTTTATGAACTGGCTGTAAAATACAGGCCCTGCTTTATTGTAGTATAATATATCGTATCTGCTATAAATACCTTAGATAATTATAGTTAGTTATTATTAAGGGGGGAAACGTGCACATCAAGTTGAACCTCGTGCAAAACATATTATTTTAAAGAAAATCAAACATCAGCTTTTCTACAGCGGCCAATTTTGTCCCGAAAGGACAACAAATTCAAACCAGGTGGAAAAAAACACACAGTAGTTTAGGTGGCACATCTCTCACAGAGGGAACAATGTGAAATAATCTTTGGCAATTTGTCTAGAAAGCTGACCTCCAGGATAAGCAAATATTGTCTAAATACAAGATGCATGTGTGTCCTTACCTGAAGGGTTAGCCAAGCTTTGCAATGAGATGCATGATGTAGGTAGGGGTGTCCTGTATTTTTAAAAATATCAAGCTTTAAAAGGTATAGTTTAACTGCAATATAATCAGCTAGTATGTTCTATGGTGTAAGCAAATTATTTGTTTTTTCTACACGTTACAGTTATCACTGGACACAGCGTCGCAATCTGATTTTAGCACAAGTATCGCCAAGAATGCAAGCAGTGAAAAGCTACGACACCATACACTATATTAGGGTTTTTATTACTCAGGCTTCTGATTCAGCAGTTCTAAATAAAATGAGCAGATCTGTTTGAATGTTTTTTTTTTTAATTCCAATTGGTCAACATTTTGTACTTCATATCATTTTGTTTAATATCCATATGTAGTGAGAAACACACCAGCCATAACATTATGGACACTTTCCTAATATTGAGTAGTTTCCCCTTTTGCCACCAAAGCAGCCATGACACATCGGGGCATGGACTCCACTAGACCTCTGAAGGTATGTTGTGATTTCATGCACCAAACTGTCTGTAGCAGATCATTTATGTCCCGTCACTTGTAGGGTGGAGCCTCCATGGATCAGATTCGTTTTTCCAGCACATCCCAGATGCTTAATTGGATTGAGATCTGGAGAATTTGGAGGCCAAGACAACACCTCAAACTTGTGTTCCTCAAACCATTCTAGGACCATTTATGCAGCGTGGCAGGGCGCATTATCCTTCTGAAAGAGGCCACTCATCATGGAATACTCTTTCCATAAAAGGGGTGTACTTGGTCAGCAACAAATTATTAGGTAGGCGGTATGTGTCAAAGTAACAGCCACATGAATGGCAGGACCCAAGGTTTCCTAGCAGAACATTGTCCAAAACATTACACTGCCTCCACCGGTTTGCCTTCTTCCAATAGTGCATGCTGGTGCCCTCTCCTCCCCAGGTAAGCGACACATATGCTCCATTGTTCCGTAGTCCAATTCTGATGCTCACATGCCCATTATAGGCACTTTTGGCAGTGGACAACATAGGCACCCTGACCAGTCAACCGCTACGCAGCCCGATACGTAACAAACTGATGCACTGTGTTCGGACACCTTTTTATTGGTACCAGCATGAAAATTTTTAGCAATTTGAGCTATAGTAGCTCTTCTAATGGCTCAGACTACAGCAACAAGCCTTCACTCCCCCCATGCATCAGTGAGCCTTAGCCTCCCATGACCCTAATTCACTGGTTTTCCTTCCTTGGACAATTTTTGGTAGGTCCTGACCACTGCATACCTGGAACATCCCACGAGCTGCAGTTTTGGAGTTGGAGTTGTTATACAATCACCCGACACTACTTAGTTTCCACAATCCATGACAATCCAGTTTGAGGTCCAAAAGTCAGTAGCGAGAGCAATACTGTGAATACTTTCTATAGCTTTCTTATGCTGTGTTAGCTTCTCGTCGTACATCTGACCAATCACAGTGTCGATTGTACGGCGACTGGGTAAATGATCTGGTTTTGAAGAGCTATACGTAGTACTGTTTGTAGTCCATCATCTTCCACAATCGCCGTCGGACGTCCTGAACTGGCAATCCACTGAGCAATAGCAATTTTCAAATCTGCAGAAACTTTGTCGCTTGCAGGCTTGTTTGACTGACACGACAAGAAATTAGTTATTGATTGTACTTGAGAACTCTTCTGCCGGTCACTGTCGACAACTTGTTTATACTTGAGTGGATGTTTGTGCTAAAGGTGGTACGTCAGCGTTGTATTTGAACCACGGAAAGCAAATTGTTTATTGCAGTAAACTTTGTTGCCATTCTCTACTTTGCCATCAGCAGTTAGCTTAAAAATAAAATGGTTGCTCAACTTTCCGCTTACATGCATAACTGCAACATTGCTTTCATTGCTCGCCATTGTTGTTTATGGTCTAAACGTCTACATTTTATAAAACACCAAGGATCTCTTTCCGTCACACTGTTAACAGTGGAGGTTTTGAAGTTCTCACAGAAACAGAGAAGAGTGAGAGACGCGCCATCACTGAGTCAGTTCTGCATATGTGATGGTGTGGCTTTTGACATATTGATTGTGATAGTGGACATTAATAAAATATTTGTTCAACTTCAAACTGATCTGGTTGACCTACAACGAAAATATATTAAAAATAACACTTCCCCTTTACAAAATTTCAATTAAAACTTTAAAAGCTTATTAAAAAAAAACATATTTGAGATCTGTGGTGGCAAGAATAAGTGCAACTCCAGGGCAAGAAGCTTCATACATTTCATAATGGAATGTACAAGGGAGTCTATGATTTCTTATTCTAATATCCATATGGGGTTTCCTTTAGATCTGATGGACAGATTCTAATACAAAATGCTCAGGGGCTTTTCTCCTATCACTTTGTGAGCTGAAGGCTAATATGATGGGATGGACAGCTTGTTTTTGGAATCTGACAGGAGCACGAGCGAATGATCTAGCCATATAATCATGTTTCTGGACAGAGTATTGATTCACAATTTCACAGCAATGCTAGGTGACACCGAAGGTTTTGGGTTTCTAGATTTTGCCTGGCAAGAATATAAACAAAGATCACACAACATGCAGCAATGTAATATCTCAATTATTGTTTGTATTGCTAGAGCCCTTCCTGTCAGTTTGTAGACAGTATATATGAATGTGCAGCGCTAAGGGTCACCGGTGGGCAGAGGCGGCTCTAGAGTTTGCGAGACCTTAGGCGAGACCTAAACATGAAGCCCCACTCAGGCCTGTGGGATCTCACTAGGGCTCTGCAGGGTCTCACCAGGGCTCGGTGGGGTTTAAGCAGGCTGGTGAGACCCCACAGAGCCCAAGTGAGACCCCGAAAGAGCCCTGGTGAGACCCCACAGAGCCCTGAATAACCCAGGGCTCTGTATGGTCTCACCAGAGCTCTGTGGGGTCCATATCCAATCAAGAATTTGAAGAGATACCTTTTCAATCAGGCTTCTTTTAGCCAGTTACAGTCTACAGTAGACTATTGGTCCAACTTAGTAAAGCAGGAAAATACATGATATGTAAAAAGTAAGCAGGAAAAGACACGATATGTAGAAGTAATCCCTGGTAACCAGATCTCACTACCAGAAACCTCTAAATGATATCTACAGAGTAGTTACTAGACTTTATTTTTGACCATATTAAAGTCATAACTTTCTATAGTCTATTACACAAACAAATTGTATAGAACACATGGAGGGGAATTCATCAAAACGGGCGCAGACAAAATCTGGAGCAGTTGCCCAGGGCAACCAATCAGCTTCTGTTCAGTTAAGCTTTGAAAATGAAACAGAGAAGCTGATTGGTTGCCATGCACAGCTGCTCCAGATTTTGATAAATTCCCCTATGTATAAGCAACAGAAAAAAGTCCCCTGCAGACAACCCCATTGCTTATAATGCGCTCTCCATATCAGATACTGAAAAATAAGCCAAGTTAATACAATTCATATCTGGATTTGATGTTTATTAAACAAAAAACGAACCAGTCTTTTTGCACAGTTATATATATATTTACCTGCCCAGTACAAAGGGTTAATAGATATTCCACAAGTTTGCATATATATCTGTGAGAACAGGAACATTGCCATGTAGACACCCTTCCCACAGCTATATTATGTGTTCTTTACAACAGTCAATGAAGGTCTGAGCACTTGCCTGCTAAGGGGGACAGGGAGCACAATATGAAATATCGTTCACAAAAATATATATTAGCTCTGTCCTTTTCTATTTTATGAATATAAATATTTCAATAAAGAACATGCATTTTCCAGATAAAAGTTGTGAAGGTGTATGCTATATACATAAAACAAAGGATTTTTGTACATAAAACAATTCTAATAAAATAGTAAAAAGGTAGGTATTATGGTAAACAAGTGAAAAGACAGCATCAGTTTCCCTTGCAAGCTTGCAACATTCACAGAGTAACTATTGGGTGCCACTTTGTTATGCTATTTACGGTTACAATACTTTCGGGATCGAGGTTTCAAAGGGACCATTCCCTCAGAGCCAGTCATTTCCCTGTAGAATATCAAGATATACCAGAGTTCCCTGTGGCTAGCTTTGTTGCCGCCGTCATAAACATCATCACACTTGAAGCTGCAGTAAAATGTTCAATCCACCCAAGACTCGAATTTCAGTTTTAGGCTGGCCATACACCTTACAATTATCTGCAGATTTTCTGTGGTCAGATTGAAAAGGTGCAACAGATTCCATCTACACCTAACTGTGTGGATGGAGTAATCTCCACCTGGGCCAATCTGTTGCACCTTTTACATCTGACCACAGAAAATCTGCAGATAATTGTAAGGTGTATGGCCAGCTTTATGGAGTTCAGTGGGCCAAGTCACATTATTGTTTCTTATACCGATTAGAGAGTGTCCATAGTCAAGATCTCTCTACAAAGATTCCAGTGCCTGTTCCTACCAACCTTACCACAGCACATTTGCGAGTCTTAATTCTCCTGCTATAGCAGGGTGTTCTCACTACACCTGGTACATTCTTGACCATATAAAATTAACTCCCAACAGGGAGAATGCACCTCCCTTGAAACTGCAGAAGCAGATGAGTAATCCCAAGAATTCTAGAAGAGATCCATCCCAAGAATTCTAGCACAGAGCTGTGGAATCATTTAAGACATAAGAAAATAAAAAGTATTTCAACTCACTGGCATCTATCAAAAACAAAACTAGATCAGATCTGGATGGTCTGACCCTACCATATTAGGAACTTTACACCCCACTTTTGTTAAATGTAGTGAATCCAGTGACAGTTACATTCAGCCTTTAGCAGAATGTGTGCATATGTACTAATGATCACAATGTAGCATCCAAGACAAGTCTGGTATTTACCAAAAAAAGTGAGCAAAACCACTCCAGTTTACAGATATGAATGTTTAGGGTGATGTGTGCCGTTTAGTTAGGGATAAAGCAAATGCAACCATTTTGGAGGTCAAGACATCCATATAAATAAAAAAAAAAAAATGTAAAAAGCTTCCTCTAATTTTACTGAACAATCCTAATAATCTGGGGGTACCACCAGGTTCTACAAAATACAAGGTACTATAATGAACAAGCTTAATGTCTTTTGGTAGTGTTGCGCTAGGAATGTAACGAGGGGGGCGAGCCAGAGCTTGACATGACAAAAAAAAAAAATAATATATGTACATTTCCCGCTACATCGCACTAGTCTTTGTATAGTTTTCAGTTCTGTAGATGCTTCAAAGTAATGTGCAGAAGCCAGCAGGTGTCTGCATTGTTGTTCAAAAGCCTGTACAGCACCACAATGAAACATGTACAGTAAATAAGTATCTTCGGATTGCTTAATTTATTCAACAGAAGCTTCTATGCACTTTTTTTTTTTACTGGGCCATGGTCTTTACCTCAGAGTGGCCATGTCCACTCCATCCCCAACTAAATTGGGTTTATGGCACATTGTGGAGTTAAATGCTGCATGCGAAGGTATGTGCAAGCACCACTTGGTGCTCTGCAGCCTATTCCAGTACCTTTATGATGCTGACAGGTTTATGTTAAGCAACCAATATAACAGTCATTGTTGTCATGTGCAGTGGTTCACCCACCGTATTGGCAGTGTCATAGGTGCCTTGTAATAGTGGAATTTATTGTGTGTATTGAATTTTATCTCTATAAAAACAAGATTAAAATCCCATCTTATATTTTAATGAAATTTATATAAAACCAGTAACATTTTTTTTTTCTTCCAAAGTACTAAAAGTCAGTTACAACATCAAATCCTAAGATTAACAACCAATACCAGGCAGGACATCACACCAACATCAGAGGCATCCCTCTCAATCTGTATAATGTATAGCCCACATAATGTCCACATTAGCTCGAATTACTGCTTTAACATTTTTGATGTAACAAACTATGTACTTACATATTTATTCAATTTGTACATTTTTTAAAAGTAAAGTTCTTTATAGTCAAAGTGCAAATATTGACAAACATGTGGCTCCCATCCATATGTAGTCGATGAGATGCAGACAACACATAGGTTTATTCAATAAGAGTGCAGTAGCCAAATCAAAATTCATCTTTTACCGAAACTCCTTTCACAAACTAAAATGTGCCTTTGTTGTTATGTGCTGCAGCACATTCCTTGATCCTTGCACTACTTTATTGCATAAGCCCTACATTTCTATAAAATCAAGGTGTGTGTGGGTATATGCATGAAACTTCCTGCTGGTAGCGTAGGTGGCAGAGTAAGGACCAGTGTCGACAGACATTTGTTGGCTTCAGAACTGCTTTTCTCCCCATACAAGTCCAAAAGGAACGCAAAAGCAACCTTGAAGCAGGTAAAATACGGGCCAGAAGGAGGTCAACTGCAAGTCACATGCACCTGCAATGAATTCTAAATGCAGCATCTCACTGATGTCAAAAGTATGTTGCATTTGCCCAAAAAGCCCATCAAGAATGGTCCTTCTACTTAATAAAATGTACTCTGAATGTGCATACTTACAATGCAAAATAAAATCATCATCAGAAAACTTTCAGGTCCCATAATACTATACATAAAATTTAGGTTGTGCATATCGTTGGCAAAAATTAAAAAGGCACACAAAGATATTGAGGGAAATGTATCAAAACTGGAGCAGTTGTGCATGGCAACCAATCAGCTTCTCACTTTCATTTTCAAATCTTAACTGACTAAACGGAAGAGAGAAGCTGATTGGCTACCATGTACAACTGCTCCAGTATTGATAAATTCCCCCCTCTATTTTTTATGATGACTTGGGGGCTAAACTGTCATTTTAGAAAACACCACTAGGTATAAAGCTATTTCATGCATAACCAATGTATGTCAACATAACCTTTCTGAATGGTCTTAAAAGGGCGATGTCACACAAACAGCTACAAGTCATTCTCATTTGGTGTCCTGTTAGGAAAATATGGTGGACCTAACAGCAAAGCCTCCAGGTTTGTTAGCTGCTGTTTTCCAATGTAGCTGGTGATGAATATGCAACACTTGCAATTTGTAGCTGTAAGTACCACAACCTGCTACAATCTGCTATATAAAATGAGAAATAAGTGGCTGCTACAAATTTCCAGGATAAAACTGGCAGTGTGTCAAAGCCCTTACTTACAAAATCCGTCTTATGAAATCACCTACTGTGCCACAATTTAAAGAAGTGACCTTGTGACTAATACAAGTATGTAAACGTGGCAAACAATGAAAGGCGTTAGCATTTTAAATGCTTCAAACTAGCCACAGGATATGAAAAAATGGATAAAAAAAATATAAGCAAAAGTCATATTAAAAATGCCAAGGAATCCTCTGCACAGAAACAATATGTCATTAGAGAGCTTCCAGGTCTTCTTTACAACAGATTTGTGATGGGTGTTAAATGAGAAAAGATGTAGGCTAGGTTTACTAAAGTGCAAAAAGCGCACCAAAGAACAAGTCAATAACTGGCCCAATACTGCTGTAACTAATATATTGTACATCTTTCCGAAACTGACACCGTCACATTCTGACTACTCTAAAATCCCTACACACTATGTGATCCACATTGCAAATACTACCCCTGACAGATTTTAGTATTTTCTACTATGGACGTTACTCTAAGTATTTATCACCTTCTCTAATCCAATAGACATACTGATAAAATCACCTTACTGCTGCTAGGTGCTACAGACACTAAGCAAATAAAACTATAATGTCAAAAAGTGCATACAAGAGTTCAAGCAATTCAATCCACAATACCCCTGCCTTGCCACATATGCAATGATTTCAAACCAGTACTGTGCAACCTTTCCATCAGATGGTGTCCTGACTCCATATTATTAGCAAGCAAGGTGGGTACTTCTGACACTATCTTCTCATAAATTGGTACTCCAAAATGAGCTACACAAATGTTTAATATGTAGGGCACCAACAAATGTGCTGTAAGTATATTGCAACATGTCGGATGCCTGTGTTATCTTGTAACAGTCTGCTTCCATGGGGGTGTCATGTCTGGACGATAGATCCCACAGTCACTGCTGAAAAGGCACCTTTTGGAGCACAAAAACTATACAACTAGATACTGCAAAAATAAGAAACAGACAATCTTCCCCCTCCGTGATGGACGGCCTTTAGTCACACATCTACAGTATTATTGCTCAGTGACTTGGTCTTCACTCTTCTTGTTAAGATCCTTGTCAACCCTAAAAGAAGAATAAGTAGAGGAAAATTACAAACTGAGAATTTCTAATGTGACTAAAACATTCTGCACTTTTCTCATATGAAGTCCAAATCCCATTCACACTGCCACGGTCTCAAAACCACAAGGTATATGTGGTGCCCAGGTGACCACACGGATGGCGCCGTGCAAAACACTAATAGTAAATAAAAGTAATTCACCGGCACACACTTGAAGGTTTCTGAAGTACTGATATATTTATTCAATACCCAATGTCACATACTGTCATACAGTGCTAACGTTTCGGGTCAGCACAGGGATCCTTCATCAGAGCGACAGTGACGTAAAGGCTAAAAGGCCTTATTTTTGTTTGGATTAGCACTGTATGACAGTATGCGACACTGAGTATTGAATAAATATATCAATACTTTGAAAAACCCTTCAGGTGTGTGGCGGTGAATTACTTTTATTTACTTTTCTCATATGAAACACTTTTTTTTCTGTAAAGTGAATTTATCTGATGAGCAGACAGAACAGAAGGATCTCTGGTGATTCTTTTAGTCTTAAAGCAATACCGACTGGCTAAAGCCAAGGATACCTTAAAGTTACTTTTTGTTTTGCAGAGTCCGAGAACCAAAAATCACACAAGGTTAGACTGGTGTTTCCCATCAAGGACAACTGCAAACAATATTTAAAGCATGCAAGATTCATACAATATAATAATAATACAAAGTAACATTTCTGTGACTGACTGAGAAGGTTAAACAGGGCATAACATTGGAAAATGCAGATAGTTCCACACATTTTGCTTTCTACTTGTGTAAGGCATTAATAGAAGTGCTTCACCTCCGCCTCAGAAATTATTTTCAATGTATTCCAAATGGACACTCACTAAAATGCTGTGTATGTGATCATTCATTGTAACAGCTAAAACACACAATAATATCCTATAAAATCAGAAAAAAAGGTTTGTTGTCAAGTACTAATATGTAACTTAGATTTAGGGATGCACCGATACCGATACTAGTATTGGTATTGGTGCCGATACCGAGTATTTGGGTGAGTACTCGTACTTGCCCAAATGCTCCAATACCTAGCACGAGTACTTCCTGTATCAGGAAGCCGGGCAGCGCATCATTACACGCTGCCCGGTTTCCTGATTGGCCAGGAAACGGCTCCATGCTCTCCCGGCCAATCAGGAAGCCGGGTAGCATGCAATGACGCGGTGCCCGGCTTCCCGATTGGTCAGGAAGCTAGCAAATCCAGAAGCAGGGTGCCGTGTAATGACGTATCGCCCGGCATTCTGATTGGCCGGGAAGCCGGCGTCATGCTCCCTCGTCATCTCATGAATCATAATATTAAGAAAGTGACCTTAAAGCATTAGTTTGTATTGCTTTAGAAAAAATGTGACGTGTCCCTTTAAGAAAAAGTATTGGTAATTGGTATCTGCGAGTACTTGGAGCAAAAGTATCGGTACTCGTACTCGGTCTTAAAAAAGTGGTATCGGTGCATCCCTACTTAGATTCATTAACTCATATAAAGTGTTTTTTCCGTTTACCATGTAGGTAAAAAAAGCAATGGGATTCACTGTGAAAACAGTAACCGCAATGAAGAAAAAACCATGATATCTGTCTAAATCCTGCTCTACTCGTAGCCCTTATATTAAACATTGATCCATTTGTTATGTACCCATCTAATTCTTCCACAGTGATGAGCATATGGTGATTATTAGATACCCAAAGACCCAATTTTTACAAAAAGTTGATCAAATCTATGCACTTTTTGTTGTACAGATGTTTAAAGTAAAACTCAATGGAGGTACCTATTTTATCCAAAAGCCCACCTAAACTTAAATTCAGATATCATTCTAGAAATAGGACTTTAGGCTCAATTATCTACGCTATAATGTTTTACTTGCCCAGGGAACGCATTATTTTAGCCATTTGATTGCAATTGTTAACTCTCATTGCTGAAAATAAAAGTGGTAGGGGCAATTGTGTTATAGCTTAGTGAAAAAAAATGTTTATGGCACATCTGTTTTTCTGATAGCCAAGGTATGTGAACTGCATGTGGCCACCCTATTTCTACAAGATGACACAGGGAACCAGGCTGGAACAAGAAAAGCAAAAGGAAAAAGGAGCTTACCCTGTACTGATTTAGCCGTGCTGTCACTTCACATGATAGAGGAATAGGTCAAAACAGACAAAATTTTTAAAATGCATCAGGCTCCTGAGTGAAACATTAGATATTCCCCATGCAAGGTCGGTGAGGGTGTTTTCTGCTTCTATTGCATGATTTGAACAGTTAATAAACTTACCAGCATCATGCTTTCTAATTAAATCAGGGCTGTTTTTTTTAAAGCAAACCTATGTTTAGTCTAAACTTAACAAAACTAAGCTTATTGTTGGGGCCAAGCAAACACCTAACAGCAGGTACAGCTGTAGACTCAAACAAGGCACCAGCATGCCCAAAGAACAATCCCAGTTTTGTATGCAGATGCCAACTGTTGCATACTTATTTTATTACAGGTATTTACATAGTCTCACCTGTACTTGATGTCACATAATACAAAGCTTAGTGCCAATGCAATCAGTTGAATGGCCTGTGCACAGACATGTAGGTGGTAGAGACATGCCTAATCTCTGACTTAGAAAGTGAGATTTCATGTAAACAACTAATGGTGGTCCTATAGCATACTGGAGTCCTATTTTGTGGTGCTCGCTTTGCCCACTTCAGCATTACTTTGTTATTATAATTACTTTATTAGACTAAACACAGGGTCACTTTATGGATAATAACGCTTACATTAAAGCTGGGACAGACCGCAAAGGCAATAGCTTTTCTTGATCCTAAAAGACGTCAGAACTCTTGAATGGAGTTCTTTGACATGACTATTTTGTGCCAATTTAGAATGAGACCTAGAAGCTGAACGAAGCCAGAGTAAAGAGAGAAATATGTCCAAACCAGCCACGAGGCCATGTAAATTGTTAACTCCAGTTATAGTGCTGTGCTGCTGCTCTTAAATACATTCTGTCCTGCTTATTAACATTCATAAAATACTGAAGGCTAAAAGACACACAAGTAAGAGTATTCCAGTACAGGTATACAAACTTAATTGCATCCAATGGTTTCACACGCTACAAATGCAGCAATGTCAATGTACAGCCTTGAAAATAAAAGGATTAAATGAATCCATAAAGCAATACAACTAATGGATAGCACTGAAATGGATTGTAAAAAAAAGGTTTAAAAAAGTAATTGTCTTAAAAGCAACGGCAATGTGTAATTGGGAAAGTATGGAATATCTGGATTGATTTGGTCTTTCAATTAAGTGGTGCATTGTTGAAGCCAAATTAAGGTTAACAAAATATAGCTCATGCAAGCTGTGCGATTGTGGAGACGGCATTTTAATTATAGGCAAGAGAAAACTGCAAGTTGAATATAAGTCATATCACTGACCATTGGCTGCATAAAAAGCTAATGAGAGTGTGAGAGACTGGGACCAGAAACATTCTCCAAGGTGAGGTATTGGTTAGCTTGAATCCTTGTGCACAGCAAATACAAACAATACACTAAACAAGCAATTTTTACTTTACTTCTGCTCACTAGAAGATAGAACACGAAAGGAAGAGCATGCAGTATTAATGTTACAACTGACAAAACACATGCTAAGAGTTCTCCAAGAAGAACAGACTTCAATATATATCTGTATTAATATTCTGTCAACTGTGCATTAAAAGACGCCATTCCAGTTGCACGAGTGATTTATAAACCCGAGAAATATTTTTTAAAGCTACGCTTAATAATGGTCCAAATGTAGGGCTATGTCTATGGTACATGTTTATATTTACTAATGCGAAATGGTATTCTATAAGCCAACCAATAGGGAAGGGGTTAGTTAGTGCAGAGTAGATGACTTGTCTTGGTGCAGCCCATTAAAGGTGTGCAGATACCTTTTGTTTTTCTTTCTACACTTTCCTTCGTCATACCTTTAGTAGGAAAGAGTTGGAATTCAGTAAACAGAAAATTAAGACACTGTTTAGGATAGAAAAGTTACACTAGTATCATACTTCACACGTGTTTATTAACATCAAATCAGAACAGAGATATCTACATGTACGGCAATATTAACAGGGTTATTTACTAAAGGGTGAAGAGTTTGGAGAAGGCAGGAGAATTGAACAATCTAGGACAACATAGCTGATCTGGAAAGTGAGCTGAATTGGAGAATTTTTCCAAATCAGCTATGTTGTCTTAGATTGTTGCCTTCTCCTGCCTTCTCCAGACTCTTCACCCTTTTGTAAATAGTCCTATAAGTTTTAATTAGCTAAATTTACCCCATAAAGAGCAAGAAATTAATTCCCTTTTTCCAGTTTATTTGATATTACTTTTGGGAATCCAGCAGCAAAGGAACTTTGAATAGAGCAACCAATGAGGCATTACCCTTTATTCTCATACTTGAGTGCAAAATGAAACATGGAATCTGCTTCTACAACTCTAGAGAACTCGGATTTACCAGAAAGCCCCATTGTTTGTTGCATTTGCCTGTATATATTCTGAGGTTCTGTACTATAAAGCATGGAATATCCATGCTTCTCCAGCAAGGTGATGATAGCTAGTTCTAGCATGCCAGTCCCCGCTGCTGTAAAATATATCTAGTATAGTGCAATTCACACAAACATTATGTTTACCTGTTTCTAAATACAGCATCTCAATCTGGTCTTAACAACAGTATGTTAATTTTGGCTCTATACAGAGCAGCAGTGCCACCCAAATGCCAGGTCTGAAATGCTGTACTGAGTGAATTGGTGTCTTCTCTTAACAACCCAGGCCTCGTCAGGGGAGGGACAAAAAAAAAAATCAGGTTTCCTTTCCTGCCAAACAGGGGTGTACTATGTGGCAGAAATGTGTTATTCTTAGAACTGGATAGACAGAAATACAAATTTTTTGGCAGGTAAAATAGCGCCCAGATATGTACAGTGGCTTGTAAAAGTATTCACCCCCTTGGCATTGTTTCTATTTTGTTGCATTACCACCTGAAATTAAAATAGATTTTTATTTTGATTACATGTAATGGGCATACACAACATAGTCCAAAATGGTGAAGTGAAATCAAGAAAATAACTGGTTTAAAAAAAAAAAAATGGTAAAAAAAATGGAAAAGTGGTGCGTGCATATGTATTCACCCCCCTTGCGATGAAGCCCCTACATAAGATCTGGTGCAACCAATTACCTTCAGAAGTCATATTAGTGAAATAAAGACCACCTCTGTGCAATCTAAAAGGTCACATGATCTCAGTATATATACACCTTTTCTAAAAGGCCCCAGAGTCTGCAACACCACTGACCCAGGGGCACCACCAAGCAAACGGCACCATAAAGACCAAGAAGCTCTCTAAAAACAGGTCAGGGGCAGAGTTGTGGAGAAGTACAGATCAGGGATGGGTTATAAAAAAAAATATCCAAAACTTTGAACATCCGACAGAGCACCATTAAATCCATTATTAAAAAATGAAAAGAATATGGCACCACAACAAACCTGCCAAGAGAGGGACGCCCGCCAAAACTCATGGACCGGTCAAGGAGGGTATCAATCAGAGAGGCAACAAAGATCAAAGAGAACCTTGAGGGAGCTGCCTAGCTCCACAGAGGAGGTTGGAGTATCTGTCCATAGGACCACTTTAAGCCATACATTCCACAGGGCTGGCCTTCATGGAAAAAAAGCCATTGCTTACAGAAAAAAATAAGCAAACATGTTTGCTGTTCATCGAAAGGCATGTGGGAGACTCCACCAAACATGGAAGAAGGTACTCTGGTCAGATGAGACTAAAACTGAGCTTTCTGGCCTTCAAGGTTGTTTGGCGCAAACCCAAAAGACCTCTTATCACCCTGAGAACACCATCCACACATTGAAGCATGTTGGTGGCAGCATCATACTGTGGAGATGTTTTTCATTGGCAGGGACTGGCAAACTGGTCAGAATTGAAGGAATGATGGATGGCGCTAAATACTGGGAAATTAGAGAAACCTGTTTGTCTGCCAGAGATTTGAGACTGAAAAGCATGTTCAACTTCCAGCAGGACAATGATCCTAAGCATACAGCTAAAGCAAAATTATACAAACCCCCTCCAAATTTTTTTCTTAATTCCAGGTGGTAATGGAACAAAATAGGAAAAATGGGTGTGAAATGTGTATTTAGCATTTAGCAGGTATGTTTCAACAATAAACTGTATACAGATTGCAGTGTTAAAGGGCAATTACGCTTTCTGAACTTACCCAGTGCATTCCACCACCTTAAATGATGATTTCTATAGTGTAGTACCACTGGAAAGCAGAAAACTCCTACATAAATTTAGCTAAGCTCCTTTATACTATACCAAGCAATAGAAAACAACCAATCGTGGACAACAGGGTCAATATCTAGGTCCATAATGCCCTACTCATTCTCAGACATTGTCTACAGACACTTCAGTCACCGTAGTGTACAGTGCAAACAAGCTGAATATAAACAAGGCAGTGGCTTAAATATTGACCTGGGAATCAACACAAAGGGAAAATCAAAGCAGGGATAAAGGTTATATATGTGCCAAGTTGGTTGCCATTTCTGGATTAATTAAAAGTTCTAAGGGCTAAAAGGATAAGCAGAAAAAAAAAATTGGTTTGACATGCCTGTTGGAAACTGTATAAATGGTATTTGTAAAACAAAGAACGTCACATACTCTTTTATGCATTCTGGTATGCCGACATACTCCATAGGAATAAGTTCTGCCAACTCTGCCAGGCTAAAGACATACTTAATTTTCTGGCTGAATTTTGAGCTAAAAAAAAAACAAAAAACAACACACAAAAAGAAAAAACAGTTAATCATAATATAAAATAAATACAAAGCATATTGACAGAAAATCAGTCTTCATTACCTAATGAAAGGTCTGGTAATAGCTAAGAGAGTTCTGATGAACCAGGAAGGATGAACTATAATGAGAGACTTCAGATTTTTCCTTAACCTGAAAACACAAAGAAAAACAGATTTATTGCTCTACCGTGTATCCTATATTCAGATAATAAATACCCAGACACCATGACATTCATGCAAATAGCACAATTCACCCTTAAAAGGAAAATTATGAGGCAAGTGATTTTCACTCAGCCTCATAATCTGAGCCGACCTGTGACAATGAAACTGTCACAGGTCGGCTCAGTAGATCGGGAAGTGAGCGGACACATACTGTCACTGGCTCACTTCTCGATCTATCCGTGCAGAGAGCCGTGACTGTCACTCCCTGCAGGGATTAGTGTCCGATCCTTCAGCGGTGACTGGAGGAATGGACGGGGGAGGGGCGGGTACAACTGGCTCTGCCTCTAGATAGGCAGAGCCAGCTGTCACTCACGCAGCTGGGTGGATCCAGACAGCATTGTCGGCGTCTCAGTATTATACTGAGCTTAGGGTGATGGGAGGACGCTAGTTTGTGTCCTCCCGTTACCCTTAGGAGAACTATGGGGAAAAGCACTGACCCAATAGTTCTCCTTTAACTAAAACATTTTTGCAGCACTGACTGGAGGTTTAGGTTTAGGCAAAAGACCAGCCAGCTAGTATGACCTCCAGAATGTGAGAAGTGCCACTGACGGTTCTAAAGAAACAATATCTATGGAACTGTGTGGTAAATCACAGCCAGGTGCTGCATATTGTCCAACAAAGCAAACCAAATATTTCTCCAATTTGAGTCATGCAGCTCCATATACACTTTCCAACATTGCATTGGGCATAGTGCTTAATCCCTTACCCCCACCCCCTTTTTTTTTAATACACAATTATGTTTACAAAGTCATTCTGCAATGCCCCTTCACGGACATGCTAGTTCTCCTTGCCCTATGTGTACAGACGGTGCAGTCTTAAATTCACTTTCAATCCTTCAAAGAACAACCGCCCTGCCTATACTAAAGGAACTGGGATCACAGTGTCACGTTGTGGTTTCTACATTTTACTGTAGTATAATTAGCAGAGGCTTTCAAAGCCACTACAAATGGAAGTGTTAGATACAAAATGATTACAGGGACCCATTTTTATCACTGCCAGCAGATTTAGACCCTGCCTCACCTCTGCAAGACCAGTGATGGACTACAATCTTAATATAAATGAGTAGATTAAATGTGAGATTTTAATCCATCACGGGAGTGAGCTTGGAGCGGTGGCTACTTTACAACACACACAGGGACCATGGGAAACAAAAGTAGCTACCCTCCAAAAAGGAAGGACAGTGTCAGCACCAATTCAGAGACAATTTGAGGATCTACAGCTGATTTATACTCAAATAAGATACTTTATAATAGTTAAAAAGTACTTAAATGCACTTTTAAAATTTAACTCCCGAGTTTAGTGTCACTTCAATGACTGGTCTGTGAGAAATCACAAACCAACAACTAGCAGAAACAATAACAATTTTCCACTTTTGTCATATAATTCCTAAAAATGTTAACAGACAATGGGAAGTAGGTCTCTGAACAGCAATAGGGGGGGGGGACGGGCCGGAAGTCACAATACAAAGATGTCACAGGGTGAAAGAATTGTTCTCCAGCAAGTGACAGGGGACACATACACAGTGCTTTAGCTACTGTTCTAGAGATACCAGTGCAATGTTTGTACTACAGATTCAGAGATACCGCTCATTTTCTCACAAACCTTACACTGATTTAGAACATGCCAGATGTAAGATGTACTTTCAGAAGATAATCTACTAGAGCTGCACAGGATGGTTTTCACAGCTGGTACAGTGGAGGAACTCTTTCCCATATGCCCCCCGCTCTTGGCCATAAAATATGAAAATTGAAGTTGGTTTTACTTCACCGTCACACATTTTGCTGTATTTTAAAAGGGAAGCAGAACGCGTGGCCAATAAAAAAAAATATGTTTTTAAAAAGGACCTGTTTAGTCCAATGTGTTGTGGTGCAAGGGAAAATTCCTGCAAGCTGCATTTTTGGTGCACTAACATGAAAATGCAAAGCAAAATCATTTCAAATCCAAGCCAATGCATTCCCATGTAATGCATATTAACTCATGCATTCCCATGTAATGCATATTAACTCATGTATTGCCATGTAATGCATATTAACTCATGCATTTTGGTATGAACTTGGTACTTTGCCATTTGTACAGATTTTTGAATAAGGATGTTAATTTACACCAAGAACACACATGAAAAAGGATTTGAAGCTTTCATAAAGCAGTACAAAGTAAAGTGACCCGTGAATTAACCCAACACTTACCTTCTATCAATTTGGTGATAACATTTCCTAAGCCAACCCAGACTTGGCATCTTCCTCCGTGTTGTGGCTCCATTTAAATAAACTATCATGTAGTTCTCTGCAACTAGCATTTCCAAAGTGCCAATAACATACCTGTAAAGGTTTCAACACATAGCAAGTATTAGTGTAAAACCTGACCACACATGGCTTTCTCAGTACTTCCTATCCTATTTCTTAGTATGGGTTGGGCAAAAACCAGAGGAGAACATTTCAGTTACCTCTGCACTCGGTTCAAAAGTTTGGTCTATTCTCCCTACAGACTATTCCTGATGTCAACCTGTGCATTGGCTCCCCCCTACCCCAACCAAAAAACAAACAAGCATAAAAAACACAGGTAGCAGCTGCTGCAATGACCTGGAGAACAAAAAGTGCATTAGGCTAGGTAAAGGTTTTAATCAGGTACCAAAATTTCAGCAGCCGAAACATATCGGCCAAAATGGCACTTTGGGCAAAATGCCGAAAGTACAATTTCTTGGCCGAAATTGCAGTGCATCCTTAGTTTCTCTCCTCCCCGCTGGGCACTGCTCTGTGTCCCCTCTGAGACAGAGCAACGTACGGGAGGAAGAGAGAAACTGTCAGGAGACCAAGCAAGGCGGGTAGGAGAGTGCTGTCAGTGTGTCACAGGAGGCTGCTCTCTCCTCCCCACCGCCCTGCTCGGCCTCCTGGGATAGCGAGTCAGGATGGAGAGCGGGGAGGAGACAGCTGCCAGCTGTCACAGGAGGCTAGAGAAACTCTTTTAAAAAAAAAAACAACTACATTGCCCAAAATTGGCAATAGGCGACGCTTTAAATGCTTTTACCGCTCATCAGTTTAGTGTTATCAGTGATTAATGGCCCTAAGATTATTGCTCTCACTCCGACGCTCACGACGATATGCAACGTGTAGCGCAATTGTCGTTTTCGCACTGACGCATATTTACGTTTATAGGTGCTTAAACGTGGGGAAGGGGGACAAACATTTTGGGGTTTTTTTTTTTAAACTTTTATTTATATACATTTCTTTTTTTTTTTACATTTATTGTTATTGCTATCACATAAGAGTATAACAATCCCCCTATATAATAGCAAAGGCACACTGACAAGTCATCGTTATGGAGTCTCTAGGACCCCTGACACCCTGGGACCGCAAAAAAAGCTGATGAGGCACAGATCTGCTTAATCAGCTTCTTTTCTCTGGCTATATCAGCCAGATGACTCACAGGTGAATGCGGAAGTGATGTATTACACATCACTTCTGCATTCACAGCACGGAGGGAGATCAGCAAGGAGGAAGATGCTCATCTCCCTCACATCTTACCTCCTGATGCCCTACCGAGCCGGTCCCGGGCCGCACATGGGCTAGCGGATCCCGGGATTTAAGGTGAGGGGTCAGGAGGGGGGCCACTCCAGGCGGCAGCTGATCGAGGGTGGGGGATGGGCAAATCGCAACATACAACAGATCGGCGCTATAGAGCCGCTAATCGGTTGTATGTGAAACAGCCGGTAACAGCTGTGAAGAACAGGCGCGTTTTCTCTGCCCGGGCGCACACGAGCAGGAATAAATTGCCGTCTAATGACGGCAACCCGTCCGTGTGAGTCTGCCATCCGTTCCGTTTTTTAACAACGGGCGGATGGCAAGCGGTTAATTAAAAGAAAAAAAACCCCACTGAAAACAAGGTTTAATGTTATACTTGGGGAAAAACTGCATCATGCAATATATAATAACCCAGTGATTCGCTAGCAGTGGCAATGGGTCTCAGGTGCCATCCAATTAACTTTCAATATATCTCACGACAAACAGAGGTCACTTGTATTATATACATTTATTTAACTACTTGAAGACCAGGGTCTTAAACCCCCTTCTTGGCCAGACCATTTTCCAGTATTTAGCGCTGACTGACATTCATTACACCATGCAACACTGTACTGAAATGAATGTTATAATATTTTTTGGGGACGCATAGAGCTTTCTTTTACTGGTATTTAATTTTTCTTTTTTTACTATACAATGAAAAGAGTACCAAATTTTTTTTTTTTGAAACCCCAAAAAACTGTTTTCCCTTTATTATGTTATGAAACATTTATAATCCAATTGTTGGTTAACATATAAAAGATGGTGTCACATCAGGTAAATAGACACCAAACACGTCAAGCCTTCAAATGTTGCGCGCCTACGAAATCGGGGGACTTTTTTTATTTTTTCTATGTGTGACTAATATTTTTTTTACACTTAACTTTGTAAATATCCCACAGGGGACTACCCTATGTGATAACAGAGAGGTCCTCTTTATAGATGGACATCAGAGGTCTCCAAGACCCCTAATGTCCCCTAGGGACCCCCTGTCCTCCCGCGGTACTCGTGTGGCTGACGTTGCACATGGCAGGTGTCCTGCCCCTTTTCCATCTGCTGCGTCTGACACATTCAGCCGCCAGCCGCACGAGCACCATTGGAGCATAGCCGTAGCCAGCTCCTTTTGTGCCAGAGGCAAGAAAGAAAAAAAAAGAAAAAAAAAAAGTGCCCCCCACCCAACCTCGGATTATTTTTATTTTTTACTAATTTTTTATTTTTATTATTTCTTATTTACATTTTTTATTACAATTTTTTTGGGGGGGCTGTTGGGGGCTTCGGGGAAATATTAGGGTCTAAACAGCCTCCTGATATTTCCTTTTAAAATAGAAAAAGAAATTGAGGACACAAAGTCCTCAATCTTTTTTTCTGCAGCCTCTATTCTAAATGAATGGAAAGCACAGAGGCTTCCCATTCATTCAGAAAATATTTTACTATCATCCAGTTTCTGACTGGGGAGGAGCCTCTGTAGTGAGTGCTTCTCCCCATTGGGAAACTCATGAATGAACAGGACGTGATGTAAATCACATCCTGTTCATTCATAACTGGGGACACATCAGCTGATCACTCCAGTGTGTTTGTCCTTCTCCTCGGATCCCCGCTGCATACAGATGGGGATCCAGAGGAGAAGACCCACGGGAGGAGAGGACATCGCGATCTACCAGTGATCGCTACGATCGACTGGTAGATCACGATTGACCTTATGGGCACCCCTGGCCTAGCAGTTCTTGTACACTGTTACATTTTGTCAAGTTGCCATTAACAAGCATGGCAATACCCCGTAGATTATACTAGCTCTAAAAGTACCCAACACAGTTTTTCCTTGTTTCTTAGGAAACAGAATACATTAGACATGCTTGCTGAGAAATTCTTAAAATGAAGGACAAAATACCTTTCCAATCAGAAACTTTAAAATTGAAAAATATAATGGGACCAATTCAGTTACATTTAGGGCCTGTGTTGATGGGCTTTTTGTTTGTGTCAGATGAGTTTAACATTTCTATAGAAGTCTATGGAAAAGCAAAACCTGCTTGAAGCAGGTCAACGACAACTGTCAATGAGTTCTGAAGGAGCTCAGAAGCGTCTCAAACAGTGGTCACCGACACAAGCCTGTTGACACAGGCCCTTAAAGAAGTTTCTCTAAACATTTTCTTTGTTGCTCCTGTGCCCCAGGAGAGCAAAGGGTTTTCTTTGTGAGAAGAGCATACAAGGCAAAAGGTGTTATCAGGGTTTCACTTTTTGTTTCAAGTAAAAAGCTCTTTTAAAAGCTGCAGTTCAGGCAAATTTACTCAGATTCCGATACTTATGTTAGTTGCATATAACAATTCACATCATTTTTGAAGTAAAATACAACTGCATTGAACTGTTTTTCATATCTGTCTAGGATACAAGTTTAAGTATGCCCAAAGCAGACCTTTTACAAAAATGCAAGGTCCTCTTATTACATACAACACCCACTCCAATTAAAACCAGCACATTATAGCAGTTATTTAGAAAACAAAACACACACTATGGAAAAAGCCTTAAGGTTCCCATACACCTTACAATTATCTGCAGATTTTCTGTGGTCAGATGGAAAAAGTGCAACAGATTGGCCCAGGTGAAGATTACTCCATCCACACAGTTCAGTGTAGATGGAGGAATCTGTTGCACTTTTTCCATCTGACCATAGAGAATCTGCAGATAATTGTAATGTGTATGGCCAGCTTCAGGCTGGGTTCACAACTGGGCGTATTTCAGCCTGTTTTGTCTGGACGTGAAATCCTTTTAATAGCTATGGGCATAGTTCCCACCTAGGCGTATTTCAGCCCGTTTTGTCTGGCTGAAAAACACCCTACGCACGAAAAAGTACTTGAGCTTCTTTTTCGCGCGATGGGGCAGATTTCAGCGCGTATCCATTGATTTACCTCCCTGTCGGTATTCCCGAGTGTGGCTCGGGGTTAATTTTCTATACCATGTAACCCCAAGCCACACTCGGGAATACAGCCTAGCGTCTCTTACCTTGTCCGCGATCCCCGCTGTGTCCTTCGGCTGCTGCCGGCATCAGTCTTCCGTGTTGCGTCCCTTGCGAGTGTCCGTGTCGCAAGGGGGCGGAACCGGCGGGAAGTTTTAAAAAAATATATAATTTAAATGGAAAAAACAGATAGAGCAAAAAAATAAAATAATCATACCGCCAGGGAGGTTAAAAAACGCACGTTGAACGCTTTTCATTGGACAGAAGAACAATCTACAAACGCAAGGGCAAAAACGCACATATAGCAAACGCCCAGATGTGAACCCAGCCTTACTTGCTTTAATCCTAGCTTATGCATTGGAGTTCAGATCCTTGGGAGAAGTTACTCCTTTGTGCTGGAGCGTATCTCCCTAAGATTTGCGATAAAAAGCGCTCCCTGAATTCCCCTTCTTTTCCAAAAGGATCTGAACCTTCTTTATTGCAGAAGCCAGGTGAAAGTAAGTAGTGTATGTTCTAACTTTTCTCCACTGTTTCTTTATTCTGCAGATTTAATAGGTTGCTAACACATAGCGGAGTGGCCAGTACTGAATAGAACAAGAAACATAGACATAGAGACAGGCAGTCTTTACTATATGTATCAGCAAGGTTATTGCGCTCGTGTCTCCATTGCAGTATTGAATAGGCAGACCTTGCATTTGGGTGCAAGGTCAACTTTTAGTAAAGTGTGAAATACATGGATGCTTACTTAAAAAGATTGTCCATCAGGTATCGATAGTCAGGTTGACTGCTGTCAGGCATAAAACACACAGCAAACACAATAATGGCATTAAGGCCATCTCCATAATAACCTAAAAAGAAACACAAATAATAAGCATGTTATTTTGACATTTTTCTATGAGTCACACAACATTTTATTTACACCCTAATACTTGTCATTTAATAAAAATACCTTGGCACCTGTAAAATCCGTCTAAAATTTTTAAAACTAAATTTCCAACAAAACGTAATAGACACATAAGAGTTGTCCTATCTGCTAAATTACTTGTTATTTTGTCTGAAAGTTGTCAGCACTACTCTATCTGCTCTCATCTCCTGTTATCACATGTGTACTCAAGAGTCAACACCTACTGCTGTCCCTCTAGGTCTGAATGCTGATATCAAGACAGATTAGGGTACTTATACTCGTTTTATGAAGAATTGAACTAATTACTTTAAAGTAATACAGACCTGCACTAAATATTTTGTTTCCCTCTATGGTAAAATTATCAAGGTGCAGATGAAATAAAATGATTTTTGAAAAAAGAATGGGGAATATACTTCTGAAGGTGTCCACTGAGAAGCCTTTACACCTACATTACCGGGCTCCTTCATATCTGCAGTGGCAGTGTTAAGAGGATAATGGTGCAAAAATACACAGGTCAGGACAGGCAAAACAGGAAGCTGAAAGGACATACACCCAGTCCAGCATGTGGCAGTCCAGCCAAAGAACATACCGTTTGGCCCAGGTGAAGGAAATTGGAAAAAAAAGCTCCTCAACCAAAAACAATATATATATGTGAATCCAGTGAAACAAAATGCCTCCTTGCCTTTTTAACCAAACCAGAAAACCTTATCTTTTCTATACCTGGTATCTATGATGCCAATCTCAATCTACAAACCACTAATGGCCTTTAAATCACTTATTTGGTATAGGGCTGCAACTAATGATCATTTTCATAATGGATTACTTGGCCGATTAATTTGATTCGAGAAAAATAAAAATAAAATACACAAATGCAATGTTACAAAGTTTACTTCAGAATAAAACTGCATGCACAATTTTTTGCAAATCGCACTGCACTGGAACGCACGGCATCGCTGTACCACTCATTCTAGTCTGGGCGATCACACTGTGGGTGGGAGGTGTGTTTGGGGTGCTATTGAAATGAATGGCACTGCAACGCACCTCCCACAGCAGAATTTGTCAGGCCAAACCCGAAAATAACTTTTTCCCCACCTTTTATGATTTTTGTTAATTGTATTGTAAGCACATGGAGCTCGTCAGTGGCAAGATTCTGCAGTGGCAGCTGAATGTATATACAGCAGGTAGTGAGCTGGTGCAATATTGGCCTGCTATTGGCCATTTCAAATTGCAATATCCAATAGCAGGCTGGCTATTGCACCCGCCCACTGCTTGCTGTGCCCTCCTCCTAGCGTGGAGGCGAGAGCTAAGGGATCCAACCAACTAATCGATAATGAGAATAGTTGACAACTATTCTCATTATCGATTAGTTGGCTGCAGCCCTAATATGGAACACTCTACAAAACCCAAGCTCAGTTTGAACCAGCAGACCTGTAGACTACCTTAATTTTATTGAAATGGGCAATCTTCCAGAGAAATCTTACTCCATTGCCGAAGAAGAAATTCAGTAGTCTTTTTCCTTTTTCTCTAAACATAAAACCTCAGGATTAGATGGGTAACCCGTAGAATGGTAGGCACTATAGAAAGATCACCTGATACGACAGCTTGCCCTGTACTGTATACCAATATAATGAAAAAGGAAAATCTTCTATCCTGCATGATGTGGACTCTGACTAACGATTCTTAAGCCTCCTCCTGACAGTCATATAGACCTATTTCCTTAAATGGAGTATGGTTTGAATTTACTTTAAAATCCAACTCCAGCGTAATTAGGTTTCTCTGTTTTCCAGTCCTTCAGCCAAGTAAATTCACAGCCCAACTCACCCCCTCCTCTTTTGCTGCATCTTGCAGTTTGTTTTTTGGTGAATTGCTATCCACTGCTCCACTTTCAGATTGAAGGATGCCCAGCATCATCCAACACCTTTCTATGTGCAGAGGCAGTCATGACCCTGCCTCCTTTATCCTCTTGCCTATATAGAAGACACAGCCATGATGGATGGTGTGTTTGGAGTTGTACAGTGGTGGCATCACAGTGTTACTGTGGAAGCTTGGCGTTCTTCTCTGACCACAGGCCCACACTGGCAGGTAGTGTAAAAGAGCTGTGGTAGTCACATGACAGAGACTTGGGAGTAGTTTAAAAGGTAAGTGAAAGGGCAAAAAAATAAAAAATAAAAAGACAGCAGGAAGAGGGGAGTTCAGAGTGGGAATGGATGACATATAGCTTGTTCTGCATTTTGGAGCTGGGCTTTAACAGATCAGGAAATAACAGATTAAGCCAGAAGAAACTATTCCCACAAGTGAAAAATGTTAATTGGACAGGTTAGATAATTCTATGGCAATTCTTACAGCTCTTCACTTAGTAAGCAGAATGTATTCAGTGTTTTCCATACCACTCAGTGAGAGTTCACCCTGAAATGAATAAAAGGTCCATACCAGGGTCTCATCATTAGAAAATTAAATTATCAAAATGCCTTGTGTGTTGGTAAAACTTTAGACAAAATCTCAACTCGCATCGAAGCAGCCTTGTTTACATACCCAGAACTTTAGCCTACTATAATATACAATATGATTCAGAAAAATCACATGCCGGAAATAGATTATAATATTTTTAAGGTCTACAGTTTATTTTAAATACTGTGCATATACTGTACAATACAATGTTAGCTTTAAGCCCTTGGTGACGGGAGACGTACAGTGTACGTCCCGTCAGAAAGTGGCTATATGACTGGCCACGTACACTGTACGCGCCGAGTTATATTAGCCTCTGTAATGCTGGTAACTGCTGATTCTCAGCAGTTCGAGTCATTAATTAATGCCTCACTATTGAGACATTCATTAATGAAATAGTTAAGCTTTTTTAAAAGCTTCTTTCTTTCATTAATGAAAGAATGAAGCCTTTACATTCAGATACGGGTTCGCTAAATAGCGATCCCGTATCTGACAGCTGAAAATAGCAGAGGTAGCAGTGACGATGCTAAATGATACAATTTAACCACTAGATACAAATGTATATCTTGAGTGAAATGTATCAGTTTTGATCGTCTAGGAACGATCAAAGACCTTTAGTGAGATCTGATTCTGACATGCTGTCAGGATCAGTCTCTAAAGTTATTATTAGCTGTTCCTAAGCTTGGAGCAGCCTGATAATAACTAAAAATGTAAAAAAGTTAATTTATTAAGCAGTCATAGTGATTGCTTGATATAAACTGACAAAAAAAAAAAAAAGTGTACAAAAAATTAGGAAAATAAAACTTTTATAAATAAATTTGTATACTATAATTATTATTAAGAAAATTCTAAAAATAATAAAAACTGGCTGGAAGAATCACACAGCAAAAATGTAAAAAGTGTGTCAGTCATTTAGGAACAGAAATTAAAAACTAGCTCAGTCATGAAGGGGTTAATTCCCTGTTTTCATTAACGTGTTGAGAAAAAAAAAACCTCAGTGTGAATTAGCAACCATTTGCAATTGTCTTAATGAATGGTGGTCAGCCTACGCTATGTTGACCTTTAATGGAATGTAAATAATGCAGCATATTTAAATGGTCAAAAGAAAACAAATTTACCTCAGGGCTATTGAAAATTCACTGGGACGAAAACCCACACCATTAAAAGTATAGTTATCTAAACATAAAATACTTCTTCCTAGCATGTGCAGGCTGGTAAAGATCAATTGACACATCTTATCCAATTAGGTTAGCACCCCCTTGCACAATGGCCTGTTTAGACTAGATGGATGAACATATAGATCTGGCAGTCTTCAGGCAAAAAGCATTACAACAAATGCTTTACAAACCACACTTAAAGCAAATAGGAATCTGTTGGCACTTGCAAAATACATCTGTCCACTCTTGAGGTATTCGCCATTTTAAATCCCAAAGTTATTACAAAAGGCCAACCTTGAAGTATACACATTTTCAGCTCCATGGTAGATGTTTTAAGTCAGTTCTATACAAGCATTTCAAATCACTGTTGCCATGTCCAATGCGTACACACTTCCACAGAGCCAGTTTCATCATGATAAGATTTACTGCAGAGTCTGCCCACTATGCGCACTGAATCCTATGACTCAGGAACTGCAGTGCACTGTATATTGTTGTGTTGCAGTGTGAATGCAGTGTTGTTTCTTGCTTTAGGTGAGAATGTGTACCGTATTAGCCACTTATACAGGAGCAGTATGGAGTCTGGAAGTGGAGCTCAGACTAGAGTCTCTGCAGTGTGATCTGACTACAAAACACATGCAATAAACATCTGGTTTACTTCTGGTTTTCCACTGTTAACATTTAGGCAAAGCTCTGTGTACTAGTTTAGATAGGCTTAATGGGTCCTTAACGTCAATCACTGTTGAGTGGGCATTACCACAGTGATATACTGGCAACCCCTGACTTCTTTCACTGGCAAGTGCTGAGCAAGATATAAAAAAAAGGGGATTGCAATGTGGCTTTTAATTTCTGCATTTTTAAAAAGGTAGAAAAACTTAGATAAAATGTTAAAATAAGGATGCTGCACAACAAGTAAGCAGTAGAAAATATAAATGTGCTGCAAACTGGAGTGCAACTAAACCAAAAATTGAATATCCTGCAGCTTACCAGACCTTAGATGAGGTTGTTGCATTAAGTTTCTTTTTTCAAGCTAGTTTTTCCTTTACTTTCACTTAGTACCCCTGCAAATTAAACCCTTCCTGTCTTAGGGTGCCTACACTCACGCCACTGTATCTATGGAGGGAGCTGTGGATGTCAACCCAGGCTAGAATCCATATGTCATCCTTTTGCTATCTCTATTACATGGGGTAGAGGGAAGGAAAATATTGTTTGTGCTTCTACATAGGAATTGACAAGGACACTGCATTTCTGGCAAGATCCACAAGTAATTTCTGTACTGACTGAAAACTCTCTCTGCCCAGCCCTCCATGTTGGCTTGAGGGGGGATGGGCTGCAAGTCTGGCCACAAGGGAGCTCCATCCATACGTGCATTCCTTACAGCTCCCACATGTGCCCTATAGAGGTGCCTGGACTGACGTCACATTATGGCTCCCGGGCACCTCTACAGGGCGCGCAAGAGAGCTGTACAAACAATGCACATATGGATGGAGCTCTATCACAGCACAGCAGGCTACACTGGACCCCAGGCTGAGGATCCACTCCAGTTCTCATAATGTAGGGAGACTGGGTGGATCTAAAAAAAAATTGTGGTGTGTGTGTGGTGCAACGCAACTTGGATCACGACTTAATGACCAAGGACAAATGTGGGTTCTGAGGTTACACAGGTTGAGAAACACGGCTTTAAACTATGGATACAAATCTCCATTTGTTATGCAAGGTTTTAGAATATTTACGGGTTGACCTACATTTTTAGTTTGAGCACCCAATTCTGATCACAATCTCTGTGCTAATGGAGCCAGGCTTGTGCTTACAATCTTTGCCCTTTTGGCCCATGCACCTTCAACTAACTATAAATGTAATCCCGGTTGTCAGATTACCAGCCATAAAAGGAGGCTCACCTTCTCACAACTAAAAGTAGCGGAGATAAAGAAATGTTAAATGCTGTCTCTTTCAAATTGGTTTCCCCACATTATGCAGTGGGTAGGTAAAACAAGATGGAAGGTATCTTGAGCATAAACAAACACCGTACAAAGAAGCGCCCTAAACCTTCTAGTTTCAAAATGTACAATAGAATTAGTATAAATCAGTAGAAGTGCACAGGTTCATGTTTTATTAAAAGCGACCCTGCCACCAAAAAAAAAAATACACAATAATAGTATTAATATTTGCCTGTCCCAATGTCTGTCTCTTCGATATTTGCTTCTGGATGTAGCTACTATGTTACTGCTGTGTCCCAGGGATCACAGGAAGATGAGTATTAATACTTTAATAACCTTTTTGGTCAAAGCTACTTTTTCTGCAATTCAGCCATCCTTTTAAAATGTATACCTAACATCCCATTAAGCCTATTTTCAATGTCGGTGCACAAGTCCTAAAAAGCTAAACCATTTTCAGTCTCAAGGCCAAAGAATCTTCCTTACCTCCATGGCTGATAACTTTTTTGTAAGGTTCTATAGCAGACATGTCCACCCTGTGATCCTGTTCTCCAATCCTGAACATACGCCAGCGTCTGCTCTCTTCCTTCTCCTCTGCAGCAGTGTACTCCGGAATCGATCCTTTTGGAAGTACTTCAGTAGTTTTTGGTTTTGGGAGGTCATCTGCCAAAATTATAATGAAGCTACAATCAATAAAAAGGGACCATTATCCTACTCAGTTAACCACTTTCTCTTTGTACAGACTTCTGGGAACAGCATATTTCATATACCGTTATGTGAAAAAGTAAGTGCACCCTATATAAATTATTCACTTTGAAAAAAAATATCTGATCAGGCAAACATTAGATCTTAATTCAAATGCTTACAGATACAAATTTATCTGTAAGCATTATGTGTAATTTGATAACAAATTACACATAAAATGGGCATTGTGTATTGAATTGTACAAGCTATATTAATGAAAATGCAAAAACTTCAAATCTAGGACATTAGAATGAGGTGTTTTAGATCAGGCGCCAATGATTAGAACCCTCCTAAGGATTATGCAGGTGGAACCAGTTTTATTTAAATCTCAGATATCAAAGGTCTGGTGTTCTTTGCCAATGACATGTGTCATGTGATACGGTGTCATTACGCCAAGATTAGTAGAGCTTTCAGGGCCCTCCGAAAGAAAGCTGTGGATGCCAAGAGTCTGGAAAGGCATTTAAAAAGATCATTTGATTGATTATTTCAAATCAATCATTCCAATGTAAAGCTGCCACACACCTGTCAATTACTTTCGTTCAACCCGCAGGTTGAAAGAAGAAATTGACGCGATTCCTCCATCAACACAAGCAACGTGTCGATCCGAGGAATTGCCGCTGTTTGCAGTGTATTCCGACAGGAGCCGCTGGCACCTGCCAGAATACCCGATCAGAGCGGGCAGCTCATTGGCGGCTGGCTTTGATAGCACAGAGATTTTCCAGCCGGCTCCTTCCATCAGTTGATTGAGGAATGCTGGCTAAAAGGGAGCCTACAGCCCCTATACTGAGAATTTCGGCCGGTGTATGGGCATATTTAGGGGGAAAAAAAAAATCTACAAGTAATGTAGATTTCAAGCAACTGCTAATTTATCCAATCCAGCAAATTCAGGGTCTGGGCAGCTTGCATTCAAGTCGGCTATACAATTGCATTATATCAAAGTGTACTGGATGAGCATGTGAGGTCGTCTAAAAGTTGAAGTTCAACTGACATGAATCTTTCAACACAATAACGATTTAATGAATCCAATGAAATCCACTAGAGAATGGATCAAATGAAAATATAGTTAGGTATTACCCTAGTCAAAGCTCTGATTTTAATCCTATTAAAATTTTGTAGGAGGGTTTTAAAATGGGCAGTTCACGCAAGGAAACCCACAAACATCTTGCAACTAAAGGGATTTTGTTTTGAAATGTGGTCAAAATTTCAATTGATGGGCAGTTAAAAAACAAAATGTCTACTGGAAGTCATTTTTGAGGGCAATAAAAGCCAAGTATGTACTAACTTTTTACCCAGTACATCATAACTATTGATTTTACATATACAGTGGTACCTCGGTTCATGAACTTAATTCGTTCCACGATTCTGGTCACGAACCGAATACAATTTCCCCATATGGTTCAATGTAAATAAGGTTAATCTCTTCTAACCCCTACGAACATGGTCACGGACCGATTTTGGTCGCAAACAGAATAAAATTTTCCCATAGGGTTCAATGTAAATGAGGTTAATCCATTCTGAACCATATGTAAATTCATTACCACTCTGCACTTTCTTTGTATCACCATGCTTACTATCTTACGTACTTTCTTTGGAGCCATGCTTGATTGAATAATACTGTACAGTACTGTATGTGCTAAAAAACACACACAAAATCTTCACAGCAACAGGTCTGTCTGCGACGGCAATCTCGCCTAGAGGAAGCCACGACCAGGTGTTTAAGCGGGGAAGATGGCCACGGTCGTGTTAGTCACCCGATTTGGAGTTCGCGAACAGAAGCAAAATTTAGCTGAACTTCCTGTCCGCAAACCGAAATGTTCGTGTACCAAGGTATTACTGTACATACACTGTAATGCCTTTATCTGTAGGCACTGCTTGTATATAAATGGAATGCATGTTTGTTCAAATATGCTGAAAAAACTCTTCAACTTTTATTACCTGATGCTTAAATGAAACATTGATAAAACTGTAAAATAGTTTTAAGTGTAACAGCTGTTTACAAACTGTCAGAATAAAAAACACATTGATTTGGCAAACAGGTCGACTTGGCCAGAATTGTGGTCTAAAGAAATACTACTTTTGTCTAGTTTTTCCCTCACTGGGTTTAAAGTGTGTAAAATGTAAAAGTCATTCAATTATTTTATAATAGGTAAAGGAAATTCAGTCGGAAATGCTTTACTAAGCGGACAAATACTTGTTCTCAAACCATTTAATCAGTCGGTCTGTTTGGATAATCTGCTGTTGCCCTATTTTTTCACATTTACTCTTGGAACCATGGCTCTCATATGTTTGTTTATAGCAGGCTAAAGTATCATTAACCAATTTGATCAATTCTAGTGTATTAGGTGACGCACATAATTCCCAGTGGCAGCAATCAGCTTGTGAGCATAAAAGCAGCATATACAATATTTTACAGGCAATTATTTGTTAGTTATATATGCCTTAGTGACAGATGACCAAGTATTAGTGGGGATTTTTCCCCATCTTAAAAGAGCCAAGTATGACTGTAGTAAGTACAATATAGGTATTCGACTCTTATCTAATCTTTGGAAAAGGTAACCATTTCAAGTTAAACTCAATCACTTTGCAGTTCCCATGGGGTTAGCTTTTTATTCTAGCCATTTTCTTCTTGCTGCGTCAATACAATTCTTTCTAGATCTGAAATTAAGTGAACCCTTTATAAAACCGGCTTATTATAAGTGAATCTAGAATTTATTCATGACACAGTAATGAAAGACTGTTTACAAAGTTACTATCCTTACTACATATATCAATGTAATACCTTTTTATTTTGATCATGCCCATATTAGTAGCTAATCATGCTCCTCTGTAGAAGTCAATGGGCCCCACAGAAGTCAATGGGGATGTACTGTGCATGCACAGCCAGGAGAAGATTATGTCCATCACAGGATTTAAACGCTCAGCTGAGGCCGGGCCCATTAAATATCAGTAAGTATCCATCTGTGCATGGAGAGTGAGCAGAGAGGTCACCTTAAAGTGGCCTAATAGATAAGTGCACTTTGTAACCCATGATTCTGAAAATAGGGGAACACGATTAGATACCATTAGGGGCACAATAAAATTGAAAAGAGGCACTTTGTGGTGTCTAAAAGTACTTGATAATCCCTCTAGTGTTTCTTCATGCCCGCGGAGCACCTTGGGTCCCATGCACACACTTCCCTGAGCTCCTTGACTTCTGCCTGATGCATCTCCATGTCTGGCACTGGCAAGAACCACAAAGTCTGTCTGAACTCTGGTGGTGCCCATAAATGCATGATCTTTCCACTCTCTTGCATCAACATATCTATATGGAGTGGCAGGAGGGAGGCAGACACAGACACTTCCGGTACCTCTTTGTCTAATGGAAAGTAACAGTAGTCGGAGAAGGTTTTCTAAACTGCTGTTAAACCCCTGAAAGAAGCACTGACAGCAGCACCCTGTGGGAACTACAAACACAAAACCAAAGCCACATCTAGCAACAAATGATATGCGCTTTGTTATAACTTGATCTCTCATAGTTTAGGAAATAAACATTGATTACTTTGTCTTCATCACTTACATCAAGGCAACATAAAGAAATGCTATTTTAATGTGTTTTACTTTCAGTAAAAATCACAGCAAACCTGTTTAACCAGTAACTGGTGTCCAGTGGTTGTGGAAACCTGTTCATGGAATCTGGTCTGGTTTAGCTGTGGAGAACTGTACATCATGCAGTAAAAAACTTTTTTTTTACCAGAAGTACAAATTTGGTTTCCTCAGTCAAAGAAAGCAGACAAACCCAGGAAGGGGCTCAAGCAGCAAACCTGAGAGAATAAGGAATGGGGGGGAGGGGGACTTGTGTTTTCTAAGAATGGGAAAAAAAACAAAAACAGGATTATGGAAAAATAAAAAGGTGTTTTTAATTTGGATTTTGTGGTAACTACATTTTTACAAAAAAAAAAAAAAGAAGGGTTTAGGGATTTCCTAATGTCTCCCAAATACAATTATTAAAATACTCTATATATTGCTCTCTGGTAAACAGCCCGTGAACATTTGGGCAAAAATGGACAAAGTGGGCAAGTGTAAGGATTTTAGTGACTTTGAGAAGGACCAAACAGTGATAGCTAGACAATTCCCAGCCTGCAGCTCTCGTGGGATGTTTCCGGTCCGCAGTGGTCAGGAGCTTCCAAAAAGGAGTCCAAGGAATGAAAATCGATGAACCAGCGACAGGGTCATGGGTGGCCAAGGATCACTGATGCATGTAGGGTGCGAAGGCTGGCCTGTGTAGTCTGATCTATTAGAAGAGCTACTGTAGTTCAATTTGATGGAAAAGTTAATGCAGGTTCCGATAGAAAGGTGTCTGAACACACAGATCATTGCAGTTTGTTGTGTATGAGACTGTATCCGCAGACCGTGTCCACCACCAAAAGTTTCCATAATGGGAATGCGAGCATCAGAACTGGACCATGAAGCAAAGGAAGAAGGTGTAGAAGAGATGGCACCTGGATGCACTAGGAGAAGGCAAGCCAGCGGAGGCAGTGTGCTGCTTTGGGCAATGTTCTGCTAGGGAAACCTTGGGTTCTGCCATTCATGTGCATGTTACTTTGACATTTACCACCTACCTAAAACATTGTTGCTGACCAAGTAGACCCCCTCATGGCAACTGTATTCCCTGATGGCAGTAGCCTCTTTCAGCAGGATATAGCACCCTGCCACACTGCAAACATTGTTCAAGAATGATTTGGGGAACACAACCAATTTTAGATGTTGACTTGGCCTCCAAATTCTCCAGATCTCAATCCAACTGAGCATCTGTGGGATGTGCTGGAAAAACAAGTCTGATCCATGAAGGCCGCACCTCACAACTTACAGGACTTAAAAGGTCTGCTACTGACGGCTTGGTACCAGATACCACCACATACCCTTAGAGGTCTAGTGGAGCCCATGCCTCGATGGGTCAGGGCTGTTTTGGCAACAAAAAAGGGAGACCTACTCAATATTAGGTGGGTGGTCGTAATGTTATGGCTGACTGATGTAGAAATCATTTAAAATAGCTGCTGCAACAGTTTTTTGTAACCCAAGGTAAGGCAAGCAGACATGAGAAAAAAGCAAACATGAACGTGGCATGAACATGAAAAAAGCAAACACGAGTGGCAACTCTGCTCTGAATTTAAGAGCAGTACATCATTGATACCATGCTATCACAGGAAACTGCATTAGGTGGACTTAACTGACAGTATCAACAGGTATTTGTGACACTTTGCATGGGGACTATGAGACATCAGATGCACTTGCAATTAGGTACTACAGCATATTTTTTAATGGGAGGCCATAGTTTTACTTTAAGACAAGCCTTGCAAATATATGTAAAAGGAGCCTAGAGCTCAGTTTGATCACTAGTAATTTTATGCATATTCATTATATATAAAAAAAACAGAAAACGTCCGTTAGAGTAATGCCCAAAAAGAAGGTAAAATGGTAACCATGCAAACATACAGAATCGACCAATCAGCCAAATTAGGAATCCGTATGCATCAAATACTGATGCCTGGTTAGGAGTCTGAAGATGTGCAGATGCCTCACCACCATTCTTAAGCTGGACATACACCTATAGATTATCTGCAGATTTTCTATGGCCGGATGGACAAAGTGCAACAGATTCCTCCATCTACGCTAAACTGTGTGGATGGAGGAATCTCCCTCTGGGCCAAGCTTCAGTATCTCGCTAGTCGGCCTCGCTGGCTCTCAAAATACTGAACAATCTGATTTAGATGCAGGCACTGTTCAGGTATTTTGATCACAAAGCGACATTTCATTCGGTTCTATTCACCCCAAAGTGTTGCAATGCCATGTAGTATATTTCAACAAGCTGCAGTGAAAAAGTACCACGTCATGGCCAGGCTGCCTAGTACAGCCAAACACAGAGTGTGAAAGGGCACTATATTGAGAAATGTCTATATCAGGGGAGCAAAAATTTGTTTGTAATTCAGGAGCCAGCCTGCCCTATCCAGGAGCCAGCAGATTATATTTTTAAGCAGCATTGGCTACTTGGCTCCTGGCATTTGTTCAGGCCCGGATTACATGCAATAAGTCCCTCACACACTAAGGTTATCATCTAAAACCAACTATGGCAATAGGCTGCACATTTGGTATAAAATTGGGTTGCCTATGCTCAATGTTATCCCTGTTTGGTGCAGCTTGCCACCAAAGATGACACAGATATAAAAGGTTAGAAATGGTGTCAACACTGTTATATGGAACATACAGGAGCCATTATTCTTCGGTGCTGCAATACAAAGAGAGGATTACAATTTTTACCTTCCCATTCAAATTCATTGCTGTTGTCCGATGGAGTATCTAGATCATCTAAATCCAAGTCTCCACTTTCATCTAAGTCCTCAGATAAGATGGAGCCATCACTGCGATCCAGTGTTAGACTTAGATTGGGTGCTAGGAGTTTTTTCTTTTTTTTACTGCCATTGATTTCAAGTGGACTAGGAACTGAGAAAAAAGAAAAAAAAGAAAATAAATACAGTTGATATTAAATCACAATAGGCCTCATTTGTACAAGCAGTAAACTGCGTCTTGAAGATGTAGCTAAGCATTCTGCAATTCCTCTGAAACTACATGGGCTTTCCTACTCCACCGACTAGGTTTGTTCACTGCCACGGATGAATTAGGCTGTCAATCAGACTTAATGTGTTGAGCGTAGGCAAAAAATAAAGAAAAATGGCAGGCATAGGGAGACACGTCAGTGCATTTCCTGACTGCTGATGTGCATCTCTGTACTCACTTGTGCTCGGTCTGAATAACCACAGAGATGAATGAAGCCCATGAACCCTCTAGGAAGTACAAAGACGGGAGCTGCATCTGCAAGATTCAGCTTTCTACTCATCTAAATGAACCCTTAAACCATTACAATATATGAACTGTGACAACCACACTAAAAGTGATGCAAAAGCTTTACTATTCTATACCACAAAAGTAGACTTTCAAAGCAATCTTTAATCATTAATTGATAATTTTTTTAAAATATGGACAAGAGTAACAAAATCTTGCAAAATGCAATAGTCGTAAGCTATCCATGAGTTAAACTTGTGCATCACTGGTTCACTGTGAAATAACAAAACGTTGAGTGCAAAAAGAGTGAAACTGCTGAACAGGAACACGTGTTCCACAAAGTACAAGGAAATGCCATAGAGGTGGTAATGTGCGGCACAGAAATATGTTGTCCTTGCATGCAAAAGGAGATTTGCAGTTGGAGCCTCAATTTTCGTAACCTGTCAGTGTAGCAACAAAAAGGACTTTCCACACCTATGCAGTCCTAGGCTATATTAAGAGCTGTTCTAGAAGCAATGCAACAGGACCATGAAAAATGAATGGTATTCCATGAGATCCACTGCATAAGTATCAGACCACAGGTGGAGGTTAAGGGCCTTTGTATTCAGGAGTCTATGGGAACCACAAGGATGTCCCAGTAATTGGTACCATTTAAGGACAATAGCACTGACTGTTGGCGTAGATTAAATAAAACCCTCTTAGTGGTCGATTTATAAAGCAGTGAATGCAACTGTCACCAAACATTCTCTGGTGGTGAATGAATCACTCATGGACCTGGAAGAGTCACCTGCAGTGAATGTCACGTGTGCCCCTTGGAGTCCACAGTGCACACAGGCAATACTGAATGCATGCAATGCAAGAATAATTCACTTACAACAGGTCTTCTAGGTGCTGCTGAGAGACATTAATTTAAAACTACAACTAGTGATCGCATAGTTCGCTTGAGCGGTTCTAAACTCATCGGAATACAGACAGTACTTGGGAACCCTACAGTTACTTATGTTCACTAGCCCTAGTCTACAGTGGCATGGGACTCTGGGGGGTGAAGTAAAACCTGTGCCGCACTAAGAGCACTACTTTGACATAACTGCTTTATAAATTCACATAGGATGCACCACTCCCAACAGAAACTGTATATCATCACCTAACAAATGATGTCACTGCCAAGCAAAACACAGAGGCATATTTGTAGAAATCCACAAGAGATTGAAAAACCACGTCCCAGCCAGTTTATACAGAAGCATGGTCAGCCTCTGATGATGCATAATGTGTCTGACCAACTCACAAGATATATAGCATGTTCAAAGATGAGTTTATTTTTTTTCATACAATAGATCAAACAGAGAACTAATAATGATCAGGAGAATCCCATTAAAGGTTAATTAATGAAATTATTGCTTTTATCAAATACACACATAGAGGCCTTGTGAACGCAGTTGTCTCTCCCACATCTGACCGCTTTAAATTTAACACATTTCATTGAACAAAGACATTAAAGTAGTACTTGCATAGACTTCCTGTCCACTCAGCTGCTAAATTTAAATAGGGAACAGAGTGAGGAAAAAACAACAGATTTGCCTTGACCAGTATGTGAAAAGGATCCTGTAACCCCATGCATTTTTCATTCTTGTTAAAATGATGCTGCTAGGGATTGCGCACCAATGTTGTAGACCTATGCAACCAATCACAGTGTATTTGTGTTGCCGTGCTTACAAACATCTCACTGATGGTGACTGGTCAAAATGAGCCCTTGGCTAAAGTGGAGAGCACTCTGGCCAAACAGCACTGGAATTCATCAAGAATGCCATCTGCATCAAGTTTGTTCTCTCTGTGTCTGCACTGGTTTGGACACTTTAACAGGCCAGACTTACAGTATCCGTGTACTATGATGTATCGGAAGAAATATCACTTTAAAATTGCCCTGCTTACTTCCTGTAACAGATCAGGAGAGTGGTGTGTGGGCGGAGACAGCCATGCACTGTCACAGGAGACTGAGATGGGTGAGGGGGAGGAGTCAGCTGTCAAATGGGACCAAGCTCTCCTCCCCGCATTGCCGGCTCACCCTCCTGTGAACGCTGATCCAGGATTGAGAGCGGATCAGTGATCGCTGAATGTTTGTAAAAAACTGGAGATAGTATGAGTTACTGTGTACCATTTATGAATGAATGGGAAGTGATCTATATCACTTCCTATTCATTCATGATTCTGTACATAGTAACTCACTCTATAGCCACAAGTTATGAATAAACAGGAACACTCAGTACAGTATAGAGAGGATTCCTGTTCATTGAGTGCTGGGGCTGCAGAAAAAGAGATTGAGGACTGTGTCCTCGTTCTCTTTTTCTATTGTAAAAGGGGACATATCAGGAGTCTGTATAGAACCCTGGGATATTTCACCAAAGCAAATATTTAAAAAAAAAAAAAGAAGGTTAGGCAAGTGTTTTTTCCGCCCCCGTTTGAATTTTTTTTTTTTTCCATCTCAAAATTTCATTTCAGTGCACCTCTATTTTAAGAGTTTAAAGTACAACTTTAAAAGGAAGGTTTCCTTCGCTGACCTTACTCTGAAAAGGCTAGTTGCCAGGCAGTCTTTGGATTCAATACTTTCCAAACCTCTTGCCCAGAACATACATGTAACAAAGCATGTGAACAGAGTCAAAACTACTGACACATAGGACATACTTGTTACAAATACATAAAATCAGAAGCATTGAAACCAGAGGATCAACACAAAAATCAAGCAACTAGCACTGTAGAAGACATCAGCAGCTCAAAATATTTGTCATGACAATATTTCTTTAAGTCAATAAAACCATCACCGATGTCTTTCCATAATATAAGAATGGCTTTCATTTTCTACATTTTGCCTGGAGGCCAATATGTAAAGGTGTATTCCCACATTCTGTCTTGAAGACAAGTGAATCCTAAGGGTGCAGACAAAAAGGAGTAACCACAGAAGGTTAAAAATCAGCAGGCATAGACAAGCAGACCAAGTAACATGCAGATATAGCTAGGAGGTAGATACTTGCGTGAGTTACGAGATGCTGAGTAAGGAATACAATAAATTGACTGATCCAGCACTGGAAAAGCCCAAGCTAAAGCAGACAGACAGGGTCCACAAACATAAGGGACATAAAACAGACAGTTGAAAAGAATTAGGAGGAAAAATTGAGTATTAAAATAAAATCTAAATTCAGCAGCTACACTGTACACTTACGGCTCACTGCTCTGCATTTCCCAAAATATGTCAGCTGAACTACAGTTTTATTAATACATACCTTCCATAGCCCAGTATCACTGCTCCTTTATAGCAACACCAGAAATAATGACAGGTGCACACCGGCTAAGCCCATCTTGCTCAAGCATCAGCAGTTACAGGAAAAGTCTGGTCACACACTGCAAGATTTGCTGAAAATTGTTATTGTAACACAGGTACACATCATCCGGCGGCAGATCCTCTTCGATCATCTAACATGTTTCATCTAATAGTGTACTTGGTCACAAGGACTCTATGACCAAACCCATTATTGGGTGAAACATATCAGAGTGAAGAAGATCCACTGCGGGGCGATGTGTACCTGTGTGCTACAATACATTTTTCAGTGAAGCTTGTGGTGTGCAATCAGACTTTTGTCTGTGAGTATCTATTATGGGTACATATATATATGAAGGGTGACTGTCATCTGTGCAGATAAGTCTCTTGGTCTGTTCAGGAAGTTCATAACAGTGAAATGTGTTTGGAAGGTGCAGCTCACCACTCCTCTGAACACATCTTTACTAAAACATACAAGATTAGGACAAAGCTTCATATACGTAAATGACCGTTACAAGTGGCATTATTCTGGATTCCTTCTAAATTTAAAGACTATCCAGCTGCTGCTATTCTGTAAAAACAAATGACACACTAGCTGCCACCAATTACCAAGAGTAGCCCGGGATCAGCATATCGGCTGTGTCACAGGGGATCAGAGAGAGCTTGGTACACGAGCTCCCTCCGGCCCCCTCTCTGAAAGAATGCGGAAGTGTTGTATAATACATCACTTCCGCATTCTTGTGTCACTCTCCAGCTTCAGAAGCTGGAAAGAAGCTGATTGAGCAGATCTGTGCTTAATCAGCTTCTTTTGGAGTGTCCTAGGTGACATTAGGGGTCCCCCCCCCAAAGTTAAAGTTACACATAAAAAAGAATAAAAAAACAAAAATGTTTTTAAAGTCCCCACCCATACATACACGCATGCAAACATGCGTCGGGGGCGCATACGCGCAAAAAAGACGATTGCGCCCATTGCGCCACACATGCTACATATCGCCGCGAACGTCAGAGTGAGAGCAATAAGTCTAGCGCCATCAATCACTGATAACACTAAACTGATGAGCGGTAAAAGCTTTTAAAGTGTCGCCTATGGCCAATTTTGGGTATGGTAGTTTTCTGCGATTTCGCAGGTGCGCGCAATTTTAAAGCTTGACATGTTTGGTGTCTATTTACCCGACGTGACCCGATCTTTTATATTTTACCAAAAAACTGGTTAATAAATGTTTCCTAACATAAATGTAAAAAAAAAACCTTTTCTGTAATTTTTCCTAATTATAATAAAAAATAAAAACCCCCAGTGGTGATTAAATACCACCAAAAGAAAGCTCTATCTGTCCCTAAAAAAAAAAAAAATGGTATAAAATTCATTTCAGTACAGCGTTGCATGACTGAATAAACGTCAGTCAATGGACTGCAGCGCTGAACACTGAAAAATGGCCTGGCCAGGAAGGGGGTCTAAACACCTGGTCTTGAAGTGGTTAATTATTTTTTTTTTTTTACATGGCCCCAGGGATCTTCTGTACTATTCCACACACTATGGCTTTTGGCTTTATAATTTTGAAGAATGAGTCTAGAACTTTGCAAATTCTTTCTTCAACCAGCCACACTGAAATGAACTGACTGAAAGGGAGGTCATGGCAAGGTCCTCAGCATACAGTCATAGAACTGGCTATATATGTCAAAGGAACTTCCCAGCCAACAGACCCTCTCAGCACAGCAGAAGCTCCAGTTCTCGTTTACCTTCTGCTCTCCTCAAGCTGAGTCCTAGTTAAGGAGTGGGCAATGCTTAACATGCATCACAAGCTACAGCTTAAAAGGAGAACTATGGGGTTCTATCTTTTTTTTTCTTAATGCATCCCTTAGGCTAAATAAGTAAATAATGTAATTTACTCTAATTAGCCAAAATGCACAGTAAGGCTGTAAAACCTTATTTAAGGTGGTGGGCGGGGCTAAGCGCCACAATGAGAAGACATCCCGACGTATCTGACGGGATCCTCCCCACTGATGACTGAGTGATTCTTGAGAGCTGCTGCGCGTCCACGAATATATGGACATGCGCAGCAGCTCTCTCCTTACCTGCACATCCCCGTGTGCCAGCTCCTTCCCACCTTTCTCTCTCTCTCCCCCTGCTGACACTGACATACTAAAATGATCGTTGATCGCTGATGACAGAGGGGAAGGAGCTCTCTCTCTCTCTTCAGCATTTACTACAAATGGGAAAGTCCATATATGGTAAATGATGTCACTGGAGATCCCCATATATGGTAAATGATGTCATTGGAGGTTTTACAGCCTTACTGTGCATTTTGGCTAATTAGAGTAAATTACATTATTTACTTATTTAGCCTAAGGAATGCATTAAGAAAAAAGATAGAACCCCATAGTTCTCCTTTAAAGGGAAAAGAACATTTTTAGCAATAGCCACAAAAGGTAATTGTCTGTCCAGGTGCCCACATAAGATAAAAAGTCTTAGTACTGCATTCAAATTTAAAACAATCATCTGTGCCTCCTAAATGATTTGAACATTTCATAATTTTTTTATTTTTTAAGCATGTCAAATTTTTATTATGTATAATTAAAATAAAATATTACAGTAAATCAAACATTGGTATGCCACAAAGACTATATATCAGTGCGCAGACTGAAATTCATTTTTTTTTTTAAACAGTAGCTTGCCAAAGTGTGATAAGTACTCTGGTATCTGAATAAATATTCCCCTTCTATGGTAAACATGCCCTATCTATTGGCGCATGTGACGTCTCAAGCTAGGTAGTCCCATGGAGACAGTATGTCTGGTCTCAGAGAGCGTAGATAGATAAAAGAAAGATTACATTATCTGGACAAATCACCGGTTTGTAGGTCTGGGAACAAGTTAAACAATAATGGTTTGATGGTGTCAGAACTAATATAGAGATTTGAAATCTGCATTTGAAAAAAACCGAAAAACACTCGTACAAGTAAGAATTCCTTCTAAGTGTTATTAGAGGAACACCATCCATAGCCACAAGGAAAACGCAGGCAAAAAAGATTAAATCACAGCAAAGGCTAGGTGTGAGGTGCAGAGAGGCAAAACCAAACTGCTTTACCAGAGGTTAGAATTTAGGCAAGTTTGTTGTTAACCTTGCTTAAACAATTTTTAATTGGAAAAAAAAAAATGTATGGCCAAAAGGTAAGTATGCTTAAGGGCTTGTTCACACCATGTCCGGATCATGTCCAGATCAGAACAGTTCCCGGACCAAAAAAAATAATTACTGATTGCGCCCCACCTAAGGGTAGGGATGCTTGTATACGATCTGTAATGTTTATATACCCTACCGTGATTGAGGCTACAATACCAGTGGACTTGTCAACTCTTATCTACACTTTGCGTGTTCATGCTGTATCCAATGTACTGCACAACTCCTTTTTCTTTTCTTACCCATCTACTGTTTTATACAAATGGAAAACTGAAAATAAAGAATAAAAAAATAAAATAAATAAATAAAAAAAAAATCATCCCCATGTATGCCTATGGTATTTCTGGGCACAGCACATTCCGCTCCGGTACAGTCGAAAAAAAAAAAAATGACTGGTCTCATTTCTCCCTGGCCTGAAATGCTGGAATGCACTGAAACGCTTGGAAAAGCATCACACTGGACTGCACCTGAAAGCCTATTTTAAGCTTTAAAAAAAAAAAAAAAAAAAAAGAAAGAAGGAGCATCAACAATGAAATGCACTGCGTTTGCAGATCTGCTCCAGATCTGGTCAGGACATGGTGTGAACATAGCCTAAGGCCTTTTGCTAGCCAGACATGCAAATTGTTTTTCAATATGATCCAGAAACATGATCTTAGGGCAGAACTAGAACCACCAATTTAATGGTATCTCAAAACAATTATTTTCCGACTGTCAAAATTGCAAGTGTGCTTATTTCAGCACTTAAAACTTTCAAGCTCTCACTGGCTGGGGTCAAAGATGATCGCATGTGCAGCACCATGGCAACTGCAATCCAAATGGAGGCCTAAATCACACCTAGAGTTGAGTTATGGACAAGTAGGATACTTGCTGCTATAAAAGAGTAAGGTAGGACAGTTATATGGGGCACATAAGAGATTACGCTGACACTAAACTCAGAGGAGTTAAATCTTAAAAATACATTCAAGTACCCGAACCCTAACAAAAATGTATCTTATTTTTTTAGGGATGCACCAATACCAGTACTAGTATTGGTGCTGATACCGAGTAGTTGGTTGATATGGGAACTTCCGGTCAGAGGGGGATTCCCTCTGACCGGCAGTGCTGCAAGGGAACACGGAGCCGTGCTGTTTGGCTGGCTCGATGCCGTTTGGCTGGGAAGCCTGCTTCCCGGCCAATCAGCATGGAGCCGGCCAAACAATTATTACCCGCCGCCCGGCTTCTTAATTGCCTTGGAAGCCGGCTGCATTGTAGCGAAGTACTGGTATTGGCGAGTACTGAAATATAAATATCGGTACTCGATAGCGAAAAACCAGTATCAGTGTATTCCTATTATTTGTGTATCACTCGGCTGTAGATCCTCAAATCATCTCTGAATTGGCGCCAAAACTGTCCTTCCTTCTGGAGGGTGACTACTTTTGTTCCCCATGGCCCCTGTGTGTGCTGTAAAGTAGCCACTGCTCCAAGCTCACTCCCGTGATGAACTACAATCTCAATACAAATGAGTAAGCTAAATGTGAGATTGTAGTCCATCACGGGAGTGAGCTTGGAGCGATGGTTACTTTACAGCACACACAGGGACCATGGGGAACAAAAGTAGCCACCCTCCACAAGGAAGGATAGTGCCAGCACCAGTTCAGAGATGATTTGAGGATCTACAGCTGAGTGATATACAAATAAGATACTTTTTTCTTAATAGTTCAGGTACTTAAATGTATTTTTAAGATTTAAATCCTGAGTCTAGTGTCACTTTAAAGCATATTACAGAATTGACAAGAGGCTGGACAGGACATCAAGCAACAATTTTATCTGCCTGACACAACCAAACCTTTTTTTGTAACATTTCAATCAACTAAAAACAAACTCGAATTAAATGTCAATAACTGAAAAGCCATTTACCAGAAACATTAGCTAAATGCGAAAAGAAATATAAGAAACCTCTGCGAGTAGCTTTATATCAGTTCAATTCAATATCTCCTGATCAAGTCACTCGAATGGTTTTGAATTCCATTATCTATAAACTACGAGCACAATGATGTTGTGTTTAATTTATGAAGGTAAAGCACTCTTACCTGGTCTGCCCTCTCTGTCTGTTCCAGATAAGTAATCCCCTTCTATATGGTCATCTTCTGGAAGTGGTCTGTAAATTATAGAACGACCATCATCATAAAACCATTCATAGCAGCTGAAGAGGTCAGCGGTTCTTATGTTACTTTCTATTCAACATAGGAAACAACACTAATCTATAAACAGTGGTAAGATCCTCTGAATACGGGCTAAACAGACATATCATTGGAAAGGCCTCTGTACACCTGGTGCTGCTATTGTTTTTACAAAAAGGTGACTGCAACAGTACATCTTATTTTCATATATACACATCTAGTCTAAACAAACATTGCACTTCAACATTGCTACATCAATCTAACTTGTATTACTGTATACAACTCATTGAGAAACCTTGTTCTTTTAGGGTAAAAGGGAAAAGGAGGGAGAAGGGATAAAAAGGAATATAAAACTGAACTGCTTACCAAAATTGGATTAACATGAGAAGTTTCTAGAAATATTTTTTTTTTTAGAATTATCTTAAAATCACTGCCCAGCCTGTACATGGTGCCAGCAGGCAGAATCATTCTAGTTAGTGAAAGACCAAGATACAGTGTTGCCAGATCCCTGCAGGGAAACAGAAGCACCCCATGCATTGGCTGGAACGTCTACATACAGTACAAAAAAAAATTAAAAATAAATGAAAAGGGGGGCGTGGCTAATGCATGGCGCTGAGCGGTCGCACTTGAGCAGAGCTCCGGCCACAGCCCGACGAAACTTGCCGTTAATCTAACTTCTACTTCGCCCAACCTGAACCGCATTGAGCCCGATCATGGGGAGAAAGGGCCAGAGATCATCCGGATCGAAAAAAACGTTTTCCGGCACCCTAAAGAAGTATCTGATCTCGGAACCACGCTCGCCTCCCGCCACCACATCGCAGCCTACCAGGAGGCAGCCACCTTCAGAAAGGAAGGCAGCTCAAACCGCCTCACAGCAGTCCCCAGCCATGGACTCACCGGAATCACCCAGCGACTCTGATGCTCCCTCTCCTGCACCTACAGGTGAAACTCGAATAATTAGAATATCGTGCAAAAGTAATTGCAGTAAGTGCTGCAAAAGGGGCCCAAACCAAGAACTGAGTACATATGCATGCTTGTACTTTTCAGAGGTCCGATATTGTTCTATGTACAATCCTTGTTTTATTGATTGCATGTAATAATCTACTTTTTTGAGGTTGTGGATTTGGGGTTCTTGGGGTTTTCATGAGCTGTAAGCCATAATCATCACAATTATGACAAATCACGGCTTGAACTATCTTGCTTTGCATGTAATGAGTCTCTCTCGTATATTAGTTTCGCCTTTTAAGTTGCATTAGTGAAATAAATGAACTTTGCACTATATCCTAATTATTCGAGTTTCACCTGTATATCGGCTGATATGCAGGTATCAGAGGTAATAAGAGACCTCCCGACCAAGTCTGATCTGGCCCACATGTTCCAGGTTTTGGAGTCCTCGCTCAAGCAGGACTTATCCAATGTGCACTCTGACCTCTCCCATTTGCTGACCCGAGTGGAGGACTCCCGAAACCCGACTGGATGGACATGATCGGGAAATAAGAGAAATCCGGGAATCACAACGTGCGATGGCGATAGAGCACCGCTCTCTTCTATACAAGGTGGAAGACCAGGAGAATCGCAGTCGGAGGAACAACCTAAGGATCCGGGGACTGCCAGAAGCTACCGCGGACGCGGATCTGATGGACTCTTTGCAAGGTATCTAACTCTATACTGGGTCGCTCGGCCACTGCACCCCTCCGCTTTGACCAAGCTCACAGGGCCTTGCGCCCGCGCAATCAATCAGATACAGCTCCTCGAGATGTCATCTGCAGATTCCATTACTTTGCGGACAAAGAGGAAGTATCCAGGAAATTGCGGGGGTTATCTTTAGTGAATTTTGATGGGGCGCAACTCCACATCTTCCCAGACCTGGCCCGAGAAACCCTGGAACGTCGCAGGGCCCTGCGTCCACTTCTAGACCGCCTCCGCCAAGCAGATATTACTTACCGTTGGGGATTTCCCTCTTGTCTGATTGCTAAAAATGGAGGCCGCTCGATGACCCTGCGTTTCCCTGAAGAGTTGGAGGGCTTCTGCACTGAAATGGGGATTTCGATTCCGGATCTACCAGGCTGGCCCAGCAACATACCGGAGCCCGGCCCAGATGCAAGCAGCGGATGGAAATCCTCCCCAAAGAAACGTTGCAAGTGACGGACTGTCAACCCTGACGGACTAGGGTGAGCGGGGTCAGACAACCCTTTGAGGGCCGACTCCGAAATTTTCTCTTATGGGCATTTTGTACGTCATGGCGGACGGTAGGCATCATCTGGATCGCACCGGTTGGGCCCAGATGTCATTTCCTATAACCGTTATTTGCTTACCCTGTTCCTTAACGGCATCAGTTGACTGATTGTAGTTACAACATTTTTTACAATTTACTGGTCGGGCTGACGGTTACAGCCTGCTCACATTGCATTCAGTTTTTGAGTACTTGATGTGGGACGCTGAGACTCCTTGGGTTAACATGCACCCCCCCCCCCATGAGGCACTTGGTTGCTGGGGCTGTGTTCCCGTTCCACCTGGGGACGGCACTGGAGGCCATTGGATCCTCCTTTGCTCAAGTATCATATCGAGGGTCAGGCCTCAGACCCTCAATATTGTGCTATGTCGGAGATTTCTCCGTGTTTTTTCTCTGTTTTACATGTTCTTTTCTACAATCTTCCTCTCTATGATTACCCTCCCTCCCTCTACTCTTCTACTGTCCTTGGTAGGGTCACCAATGTCTATATATCTATATGGTTGTTCAAGGGAACTCCTGCGTCACCATGGCAACGGTAAATTTGACATCTTACAATGTTAGGGGCCTCAACACCCCTACCAAACGTCACCAGGTGTTGGGAGAACTGAAACGGCTCTCCTGCGATATAGCGTTCTTACAGGAGACTCACTTATCAACGTTTACTGATACACGACTGAAGTCGTACCATTACCCCACCTGGTATTATAGTTTGTCAAACACGAATCATGCTAAGGGGGTTGCCATTGGTCTACGCAGGGGTACCCCTTTTATATTATCTGAAATGCAAACTATTGATTCAGGGCGCTATTTGTTTGTGAGGGGCAGTCTCGGCAATACCACCTGTACTTTGGCTAATATATATTGTCCGAATCAGGACCAGGCGGGCTTCTTATCTAAGACATTTAATAAGCTCTCAGATTTTGCCAGTGGAGTGTTATTGGTGGGAGGGGACTTCAATGTCGTACTAGACCCTCATATAGATACCTCATCGGGCCGATCAGCAATTTCCTATAACCAACTGTTGTTTATCAAATCTATCTTACACAAAGCACAATTGGTAGACACATGGCGTTTTACGTTTCCAGCTGGTAGGGACTTCACCCACTACTCAGCCACTCATGCGTCCTACTCCCGTCTTAACATGATATTTGTGGACCATCATAACCTACACCTGGTCAAAACATCCTCCATAGCCACTAGAACGCTGTCAGACCATGCTCCGGTTCTGACCTCCCTTACTTGGCCGTCGATCCCCTCCAGATCTACCAATTGGAAACTTAATGAATGCTTACTGCGGTGCCCCTTAGCAAAAGAACAACTGCTCACGGATCTGCAGAATTACTTTCGGGCCAATGCCACTCCAGATACCCCTCCATCGGTGCTATGGGAGGCCCACAAGGCAGTTATCTGAGGGCGGCTGATTGAGCTAGGCGCCAGGAAAAAACGAGAGGCTGAGCAAGAATTGCAGTCCTTATTGGAAAAATGTAGGTCCTTAGAACGCCTTCATAAACGCTCACTACAACTTAGCCACTTTCACTCACTGCTACAGGCTAGAGAAGACCTAAAAACACTCCTTAATCACAAAACTGCCCAAAAATTAATGTGGATGAATCAGCGGAGTTACGAATGGGGTAACAAACCGGGTTAAGTCGCTAGCTAGGTCCCTACGCCACCAACATTCTACTACATACATCCCCAAAATTAAAAATAAAGATGACAAAGTGGTCCATCTGTCTACGGAAATAGCGACAGTATTTTGTGATTACTGCAGCTCTTTATACAACGTGATTGACAAATCTGCTCAATCAGGCGAATGCCTCAAAGCCAGGAATTCTCTTATTGCTGAGTATTTGCGGAACGCTAGACTTCCAACTTTTCCAGAGGAAGAGATGGAAGCTCTAGAAGCGGAAATTACCAGTGAGGAACTCAATAAGGCATTGGGCACGATGGCATCGGGTAAGGCTCCAGGCCCCGACGGCCTCACACTCCCTTATTATAAACACGTTTAAAGAGGTATTACTTCCCCACCTGACTAATTACGCTAACTCTATTACTACGGGTGGGTCCCTACGCCCAGAAACGACCATGGCGCATATCACGGTACTGCCCAAACCGGGCAAGGATCTCACTTGCTGCCCTAGTTATAGGCCAATCTCGTTGTTAAATGTAGATGTTAATGTTAAAACTTTATTCGAAGGTTCTAGCACTCCGCCTTCAGCCATTGATACCTCGCTTTGTGTCTCCAGACCAGACGGGATTTATTCCGGGACGTGAGGCTAGAGACAACTCTCTACGTACCCTGTCGATTATCTCCCACGTTCGCGGGACATCCCAGGCCACACTACTGCTATCAACGGACACGGAAAAAGCGTTTGATAGAGTGGCCTGGGATTTCATGCTAGCAACTCTGGGCGCCATGGGGATACGTTCGAGATTACTGTCCCGGATCTCCTTGTTATATCATGACCCTCAGGCACAGGTGCGGGTTAATGGGGTGCTCAGTCCTTCCTTTTCTTTGGGAAATGGCACGCGGCAGGGCTGCCCTTTGTCGCCTCTGCTGTTTGCCGTTTCCCTAGAACCTTTCCTGGCCACGATAGCCCGCAACGTTATCAGAGGGGTACAGGTGGGACCCAAAGAACATAAATATGCGGCATACGCGGACGTCATTCTATTCTACATTAGTAATCCGCGTATCTCCCTTCCAAATTTACTTTTAGAACTAAAAGAATATAACAAATTGTCCAACTTTAAAATTAACCTTTTCGAAATCCACTATTCTGAATCTGACTGTACCCATGGATGAGGCTAGAACTTTGCAATCCCATTTTCCCTTTACCTGGCAGTCGCACAAACTGAAGTGTCTGCGAGTTAACTACACGCCCCGACTGAAAGACTTATTCAGGTATAACTACATGCCCTTATTAAATGAAATCCGAGCAGACTTGAAATCGCTGGTCCCCTCAATACCACTCCTGGATGGGCAGAATAAATGCCATTAAGATGAATGTATTGCCGAGACTGCTCTTCCTCTTTCAAATGTTGCCCATGGGGGTCCCCCCCACCTACTTTGCCCTCTTGCGCTCACTGGTTTCTAGGTTTATATGGAAACGCAGTACAGCCCGCATTATATACAAAACTTTGACTAGACCGAAATCTTTGGGAGGGGTCTCCCTACCAGATTTTCACAGGTATTACAAAGCTGCATCACTTGCGAGACTCATGGATTGGCATTATGCATCGGACACCAAACTGTGGGTGCAGATGGAATATGCTTTAAGTCAAGCGCCCTTACATAAAATTTGCTGGGTCCCGCGGCAATTACAGAACACTATCAGGAGACACTCACATTCTGACTACCACAACGTTGTCTATATGGGATGCAATCCATAGTAAACAACGATGGGACTACAATTCCCTCTTGATGCCCTTATTAGGACATAGCTATTTCTCCCCGGGACTTCTGGATGGGGGCTACCGCTCATGGATCCAGGAAGGATCAGAGCTGCTACTCCATCAGTTACTGCACAACGGGTGTATCAAGCCGCTAGCCTCCCTGACTCCAGATAATAGCACCTCGACCATGGACAAGTGGAGATATGTACAACTATCCCATTTTGTGAGGTCTCTCCCGGGCCCACTGAGATCCAGATCGGAACTGAATCCCGTGGAGCAGCTCTTTCCAGCTGACTCCGCTCCTACCAAATGTATTTCTTCCATATACGCCACATTATCCCACATGGAAGCTTCTCCAACCCCACTCCATCTGACACACTGGGAAAGGGAACTGGACAGTCCACTTACAGAGCAGACTAGATCCCGCATACTGGCTTTATCTTTGGGGCTCTCCAGATCCACACGTATTCAGGAGCTTAACTTCAAGTTAATCAGCAGATGGTATTACACACCCCAGAGACTGCATCAGATGGATGTCTCTATCACTCCCCAATGCTGGAGGGGCTGTGGGGAGGTAGCTACACATGCACACATCTGGTGGCACTGTCCCGGCATTGCCTCTTACTGGAGAGAGGTAACGTCAGAGATACTCACAATTCAGGGATGCCCGGTACATTTCGACCCTTGGGTGGTAATGTTCCATGGGGAGAAAGGTCATGTAGGTAGATATGCCCGTTCCATTACACCACATCTCCTAAATGCGGCTAAGTCCTTAATCCCTGCTAATTGGAAATCTACCTCCCCCGTCCTTACTGGAATGGCTCAATAAGGTAGAACAGATTTACCGCATGGAAGAGCTCACCTTAACCAGATTGGACAACAAAGAGCACCTTTCCAAAACATGGGCCTGCTGGGTGGCATACAAAACAACTCCCTCTTATCTAAACAAGGTGCCCACAGTGGATCCAGGTTTGCACTAAATAAGTACTAGCGAACAAATTGTCTTACTGTCTCCTGTCAGGTATCCCTGAATATATCCCGGAACACCAAAGGTGAAGATGTAGTACTGTAATGCAGAATGGAATTTATTGTCACTGCATGAGTTGTAAAGTTCTCCTAAGTTAAACCTTGAACTTGGAATTATCAATACTTGCTGGAATATGTGCAAAATGTACAATTGGATATGATCCTACCTTCCCCTCTTGATCCCTCCTTGTCGTCTATCCAACCTCCTCCCCCCACTTGCATTCTTTCATCCCTATTCTTACCCTCCCCAGACTCTGGCTTTTTCTTACCCTCTTCTTTTCAAGCACCGGGATCCCACTCGAGGATTTTCCTAATTGCGTTTACTTGAAATTAATGGAATGGATTGTGAATCCTATATTCTGCATGTTATTTAGTATTGACCATCATCCTGTGTTGCTTTTATATCTTTTCTTATGTCTTATACTAATAAAAATTATACAAAAACAATGAAAAGGCCCATTACTGTTCTCTTAAAGGGACCCTGTCCCCACCACATGCTGTGATTTCACCTGCTGGCTCATATGTCACTAAAGGAACCACATTATCCTTTTTTACAGGCTCTCTCGTGTATAGATGTGACCCTGTGGTGATAAGGTCCTGCAAAAAAAAATCAGTCACATGACGATTGGCCAATTGTACAGAGTGAAAAAGTGGAGAGGCACTTTTCCACCAAAAAAAAGGGGGCTACATTTATGTGCATTTCAACACGCAGACAACCAGTTTTGTTATAGCAAAAAAAAAACAGACAACAGAAACAAAATTAGGAGTTGCAATACAACATTATACTGATTACAATGAAATCTGAGAGATGTAGAGACTATTTGGTAGCAATCAAACAGGTCTGATGATGTGAAACAAGCAATCTTAATATCCTTGTGTGACCAGCAGCACATTTTAAAGTGTATATCTGGGCAATAAATAAATACATATTCAATATAGCTCTCTTTTTAAAAATGTAAAGGACAATACCCATTGATCCTGCTAGAAATCCAGCAACCTCCTAACTCTCTGTAACTTTGCCTGAAATCCCAAACAGTGTTGTCATCCCTGCCCAGTTCTCTTGTGCTGGACTCTAGAACATTTATTTCCCCCTCTCAGCTCCACAACATCTGGGGGAAATGTTCCAAGTTCTGATCATGTATGTATGTATGTATGTAAGTATGTATATACACACACCCACAAATACATATATATTTTACACATACACACTATTTTTTTGCTTCAGTCTTGTGAGCAAACACATGAATGAGTCTCTGAGCATTCACACGCATTTCGATATTTATTACTGAATACTGATCTGGCTTATCTGTCAATTCCTGTAATTAAGTGAAGAGAAATGAAATACTACTTCATTACTTGCACACTTTGGGTAAACGAGAAAGTTTTTCAAACAAATAAGTAAAATAAAAAAAGCAGAATTTCCACCACAGATAGAGGAAGCACTAGATACACCGTATGTAAATCATATACAATTACCTGGGAAAGTCTTCATCCTGCCATTCTTCCTTAAATTCTACTCCTTCCATCCTCAGCCGTGCTTCTGTTGTAGCCACAGACTCCGCTCTCTCAAAGGATCCAGACTTGTCTTGGCTAAAGAACAAGAGAAAAAAAACAAACAAAAAAACTATATGAATATATACGGTCATAGATTGTGCCACAAGCATGGCTATCCACTGCACACTTACTCAAAAATAAACTACAAATAAGCTTATAGCGACACTAACTAATCGATTATGGAAGTTGCAGCCTTAGGAACAGGTAATAAATATAAAAGTTGGTGTTATCCTAATTTGGCTGCAAAACAAGAAGCGCTCATTTATTATTGCAAGTATTTCTATAGCACTAACAATTTACACAAGGCCTTAGGCCTGGTTCACCCTGGGCGTTTTGTAGCACGTCCCTACGCTCTGCAAAACGCTCAAACACCGAAATCCCATTATTTCCTATGGGTATGGTTCACACCTGGGCGTATTACAGGCCGTATGAACGCGCTACAAAACACCCTACGCCCCAATGAAGTACAGGAGCTTCTTTGGGGCGTATTTGCCGTGCGTATCTATTGGGATACAGCCAGGTAGCCCTCGGAAACACGCGTTTGTAGCACTTTTTTTTACTGCGAATCGCGGTAAAAACGCGTGACAAACGTGCATATTTGATACGCCTAGGTGTAAACCCAGCCTTACATTGTTGCACATTCACATCAGTCCCTGCCCTCAAGGAGCTTACAGTCTAAGGTCCCAATCTCACAAGCATAGATACACACACACACACAGGGACAATTTAGACAGGAGCCAATTAACCTAACATGTCTTAGGCTGCCCATACGCCTCACAACCATCGCACGACTTTGATTGTTGTAAGGTGATTAAAGTTTTGCACGATCTGCCCATCTTGGTCAGGCAGATCGTACTAGCTATCATCGCAAGCCCTCCCCGCCGAGGGGAGGGCTTGCAATGATTGCAGTGCTGAGCGGGCAGTGTGCGCTTGAGGCACATCGGCCCGCGTGGCATTCGTCTTCCGAGCATGCCCCAAATCGTACGATTTTCGGCAGGTTTTCCAGCGTGCTTGGAAGATGAAAGTCGTGCGACCGTACAGTAGAAGCGGTCGCACCCTGCCCATACACCTGCCGATTATCTTACAATTGCGGGATCACCGGCGATTATCGTACGATAAAATCGGCAGGTTAGTGTGATCTAATGTGTCTAATTAATGTGTCTGGATTAGTGTGATCCTAGTTCATTGTATGACTTCATTGCTGTGCTTTATATGTATAGGCCAATGTAGTTGGATCTGTATGTGCATTATAATTAATCGAAATTAATCAATTAAAAAAAATTTCGATTAATCGAACACAAAAATTGTAATCATTACCAGCCCTAATATATATATATATATATATACACACATATACATACACACACACACACACACACACACACACACACTACTATGCAATACGAGCTCTAGACTGTGAACTCGTACTTGTAGTGTTTGTAATGGGACAGAAGAATCTTTACTTCATTTTATGTATTGTACTACTTGCATGACCCTGCTTTGTTTTTCTTATGTATTTTTTTCTATGATATTTTTATATCACTTTTTTTCAGCTTTGCCATTAGAAATCAGAAAACTGTTTAGACTACATTCTTTTTCAGTTCATTCTGACAGGAAGTAGGTGACCAGACTTCATGAATAATGGTAAACACCACCACACAAGATTTTTAGACCCGCGCTGTGGTCTGCGTTACAAGACAATGCACTTTATAAATGTTCATATATAAGCTAATGGTGGTAGGATTCACACTATGCGTTGGGCAGGATTCTCAAATCTTCCATCTAGATGCGCCCGGTGTCACTCGTTCAAGTTAAAAGAGAACGATGTGGTAACCTTTTTATCCCATATTTCTCTTTAGGGTCACGGGAGGACATATGCTAACCTCCTTCCGTGACCCAAAGCTAGCCTTATACTGGAGAGTGCTGCAGCCGGCACAGATCCAGACAATACTGTTGAGATCCACCCAGCTGGCTGATTGACAGCTGGCTCTGCCCATCTAGCTCTGCCCATCTAGAGGCAAAGCAAGCTGTGCCCGCCCCCCTCCATCGTACGTTCCTCCAATCAGCGATGGAAGGATCAGAGAGGGGAGGGGAAATCCCTGTGGGGAGCGGTGACTGACAGTCACCGATCTCTGCAGGGAAATGATTGGAAAGTGAGCGAGCGATGGCATGTGTTCACTCACTTCCCGATCTATAGAGCCGACCTGCGACAGTTTCATTATCACACGTCGGCTCCAACTATGAGGAGCAGTAAAAATCACTCACCTCATAGTTTTCCTTTAATGACCAGGTGACAGCTGGGCACATCTGTAAGCAACAGTCCGCATGTGATTATATGGGATACAATGGTTTGGAATAGATCACCGTCCCTGGATGCATCTATTGTAATCATATCACATATGATCACATACAGATGCGGCCACGGTCACCTGGTCATTAACTTGAAGGGGTGACAGGGGCCACATCTAAACTGGAGATTTGGAATTCTGCCATAGGAATCCCAAAAATGCATTGTATGAATGAAGCCTTAGTTTGATTAAATGTTTTGTGATTGCAACTGCTAGAAAGTGGCCTATAGCTATATAAGTATCTTTACAGTTTATAGCAGCCAGGCACATCTTCAGCTTCCATGACACAACTGGAGTTGCGCATATTTAACTAGGAAAATGAGCTTCAGACTTGCATTTTAGGCTGAACAGAGACCAGTTCAAGTTTGTCCTGAATTTTACATGTATTTATATAGAGGAATCAAATGAAAGAAAGAAATGTAAGTGCACAATGCATGCAATCTAATCCAAAAGCTGCATTTTAAAAACACGTCACAAACCATGTAAAACACAAAAGTCCATTTACAATGTCCAAAAGCTGGCCATGCACTACTTAAATTTCAGCCAAATTCTGCTGACCTGGCAAAAACTCGAACTGTGGGTGGCCCTGCCGGCACCACTCCATGCAACAAAAGCCAGGCCCGAAAATCATTGGACGAACAGTAACTGCAGACAAATTAGCTGGGGTCACGGTTCAGGAATTCTGACAGCTGTGGGTGCCAGTTATCAGGACCCCCATCCATGCTGTAGAGTGTGGATGGGGAAATTGAGCATTCTTTTCTCATTTAGCCCCAGAAAGTAATAACTAGGGCTGCAGCTAATGATTATTTTCATAATCGATTAGTTGGCCGATTATTAAGTTCGATTAATCGGTTAATCAGATTTAAAAAAAGGCTCCAGTGATGGACTACTAGTTTGTGGTGAGATTGTAGTCCATCACGGGAGCAAGCTTGGTGCGGTAGAAGTAAAAAAAAAGAGTGTGGTGTGCAATATAGTACATAATACAGCGGCGCAGTGCAGAATACCAGCAGCTATAGAGGAATGTAGCAATACTACATTATACTACATATGTACTATTGCTGGGATTTGTAGTCCTCTGTAGCTGGCGTTACTCTGCATTGCGCTGTATATAATGTATTATTGCTGGGATTTGTAGTCCTCTATAGCTGGTGGTATTCTCCATTGCGCTGTATAATG
>NW_017306350.1:691886-694409 GCF_000935625.1 Nanorana parkeri | reverse complement strand
TATGCGTCCTGTGGGCACGGCGGGCGCAGCGGGACGTGAGCAGAGTGTGCTTCAGGCCACGTGTAGAGCCCCGAACAGGGAAATCAATCGGTAGCCGACGAATCGACGATCGAAAACGTTGGTAACGTTTTCAATCGTCGATTTTAATCGACTAAATCGATTAACTGTTGCAGCTCTAGTAATAACCTAAAATAGTTTCTATCCCTTCCCCATAATAGAAAAACTAAAGGTTCATGCACATGGGTTCATTGCAATACTCCCAACTACGCTAATTTTTTCTGCCAGAAAAACCCATTGTAAAAAAAGAATTACTCGTGTTTATGCGTGATTTATGAAAGACAGCAGGACAGTTTTTCTTTAGAATGTCCCTAAACACGCTCCAAAATATGACTACATCACAATAAGCATAGACACATAGGCTAAAACAAAGCCACAATGAGAGGCATAAAAAGAAAATGCCTTGAAAACCAGTGTTTGTGTGCATGAGGCCTAAAAAAATGTTGGCTTCAGTTGGCCTTTAAATGCACCTATACTCAAATTCTAACAAAAAAAAAAATGTAATGATCAGTCTAGCTGGGATAGGTGGCAAGACTTTTCCTGGTAAAATATTGATCCCTTTATGGCTGATCATCTGTCTGAAGTCCTAGAAAATGTGCTAATGTGATTTTCTTTCAGGGAAGGAGAAGAAGGAAAACTGTCTGGACTTGCCCTTAAGAAGAGATCACATGACCAAATGCCTAGGTCTTTAGGTATATTGCCAGCATTGATCATCATTACTCTAGGAAAGCCAAGAATTGCACTGCTACTTTTACGGACGAATTTCCAATTATTATTTATTAATCTTCTAAACTTTAACCTTGTAGATGCCGGTGGGCGTTTTAAGACGTCCCTCCCCACCCCCACTAGTGTGGGGCGCTGGGAGAGACGCCCGATCGCTTGTGTTTTGCGTAGGTGGAAGCTTCTGAGCCCCCTATTTGATAGCAATAAAGTTAAGTGTAAAAAACATACATACCCCCCCAAAACAAAAAATCTTAAAAGTCCCCCCGCCCCCTACATACATACGCAAACATGTGTTGGGTGCACCTACGTGCGAAAATGACGATTGCGCCCACTGTGCCACGTTACATATCACTGCAAACGTGAGAGCAATAATTCTAGGGCCATCACTCACTGATAACACTAAACTGATGAGCAGTAAAAGCTTTTAAAGTGTCGCCTATGGTACATTTTGGGTGTGGTAGTTTTTTGTGATTGCGCAATAAGGCTTGACATGTTTGGTGTCTATTTACCCGCTGTGACCCCGTCTTTTATATTTTACCAAAAAAACTTGGGATGATAATAAAATGTTTCATAACATTTCATAGAGAAAACAGGTTTGGTTTTTTTTTCAAATTTTCGGTACTTTTTTGTAATATAGTAAAAAATAAAACCCCAGTGGTGATTAAATACCATCAAAATAAAGCTCCATCTGTCCCCACTTGTATAAAATTAATTTCAGTACAGCGTTGCATGACAAAATAAATGTCAAAAGTACTGCAGCGCTAAATACTGAAAAATGACCTGGCCAGGAAGGGGGTGTGAACACCCCGGTCAGCAAGTGGTTAAATGTTGTTCTTGTGGCATTATGCTTCTAACAATACTTTTACATACTAGTGAGTCAGTAAAAAATATAACTACAAAAAGTAAACCTGGCATGTATGTCGCTTTTTGTATCTAAGATTTTGTTCATCATCATGCTGAGGAACGCAAGATGGAAATGACTGAACATCCAAGAACAAATGCAGCCTCCCAGAAGGAAGAAAGTACAGCCAGTGGGAAAAGCACAAAACAATGAGCGCAGGCTTCAAACGCACTTATCAGCTGTACAGCTGTAAGACAGGAAACCACTATAGGAAAACAGTCATACAACTTTGGTCTGCTTACAAGGAAGCAGGAAGGCCGCTTAGCTATTCAGCTACACTGCTAACTCTACAATTCTACACAAACTTCGTGTTATTGATCATATTTCCCCCCAGAAGATAAAGTACTTAGATATAAAACACTTCTGGGAGGATCAATAATAGGCAATGTGACCAACCTAATAAATTGCTGGCAAAACCACAGAAAAATCAAGTCATTTCAATGGTTCCTTGCAGCATTTTTCCTTTCCATAGATTATTATTTTTTCGGTTTTTCGACTTACAATGTGTCCCTGAACTTGTTAGGGAATTAAAGGTTAGGGGAATAATATAATAACTGGAATCACTCCTAGGCGACAGCGTCTCTGTTGTGTTTTTAGGCGCGTTTTATGCACATAAATCAAATCGCAAGTTTTTGTGAGCAGATTGTAGCTTATTGATGTTAATGAGCAAACGCGCATAAAACATGTGTAACAACATGCAAAAACACAGCAAACGCACGTTTTCAAGCTTTTCCTATTAAGTCCGTGGGGCCAAAACAAAATGTAATATACCAAAAAAGTGCTCATGTACTTTTAAGCGGTGTGCGTTTGGCTTATTGCAACTAAATGCGCACGTGAACAGG
>NW_017306350.1:610064-691852 GCF_000935625.1 Nanorana parkeri | reverse complement strand
TGAAATTTTGTAAGTGCAGAAAAAGTGCTAGAAAACGCCTCAGCGTGAACCAGGCCTTAGGGCTTGTTCACATAAGCTGCATGGTAAAGTGCAGTTCAAGGCACCGTTGACTTTTTTTCTTCTCAACTTTATTTGGAGTGTACAAAGAATACACTCCACTCATGTCTCTGTATGACTACCCTTTACATTGCTCTGCAGTGCACTGACGTCCAGGGCGCTGCAAAAAAAAAAAAAGAAGAAAAGTGGTATGTCTGCATTTTACCACAGTCCATTACACCACACATGAAACCTGCCAAGTGATGTAAATGTGGCACAAAAAAATAAATGAATATAAAATTGTCTTCTATGTGCCCTATCGGATCCGGTGCAGAAAAACACCAGTCACTGTTGTATATGTGAACGGCCCTGATCGTGGTTGCTGGGGGAGAAGTGAAACAGAGCAGTGATTACTAAGGGCTAGTTCACACCAGCCGCAGTGCGTTCCGGCATGAAAACTAGGCAATATGAGGGCCTACCCAACATCCCAATCAAGCCGGCCCTTGTACCTAATGCTTGTTAGTAGATCTAAAAGCAGATTGTTCACAAGAGATATATACATATTGCACAGATACCAATACTTGGCATTTTCATGAGAACTACCAGTGTTGCAGCTGCAACTGGGCCCTGGCGCTCCAGACTGTCCTGAAATCATTAGTCTGTATAGCTCTAGAAACTGTCACATGACACTAAGCAAAAATGTACAGTACTTGGTATCTGAGGACAAGTCTTGGTGTGTGTGTGTGTGTGTGTGTGTGTGTGTGTGTGTGTGTGTGTGTGTGTGTGTGTGTGTGTGTGTGTGTGTGTGTGTACACACACTGGGTGGCCAAATTATTATGACCACCTGACGCTTGTAGGCAAATTAGCTATAATTTCGCACTGAAGTTGCTAGAGGGCCAGACCATTATAAATAGGGAAGCAGGTTGTTTACCACGACAGTAGAAGAGATAATTTTCTGAAGATATGGGTAAACAACACGATTTAACACCCTTTGAGCGTGGGATGATTGTTGGCGCTCGGAGCCATGGAGCGAGTATCAGCAAAACAGCAGAATTAATTAAATGTTCAAGAGCAGCTGTTGTTAAAGTGTTTAAATACTGGACTGTCAGCCGACAATCTGGGTCTGAACGTGCAAATTGTGGCCGTCAGCGACACACACCTCCCAGATATCCAGTAGCTATAGGGATCGATATGGTGCAGGATAGCTTTAGTTTCTGGTTGATTGCCTGTTAATAGAAACTCTCAAGCAACTATCCCCTGCAGCCCCATTCACCTGCCCTCTAGCTGTGAAATTGGCTATTTCAATTTGCAAAAGCAGGCTGGCTATGGAAGCCACGCCCACTGAGCAGAAGAGCATCCCTAAGGCTGGGTTCACACCTGGGTGCGTTTATCACGTTTTTTCGTTCAGTGAAACAAGCGTTTTTATACCTTGCCGGCGGTAGGATTTTTTTCCCCCCCTTTATTTTCTCTATCTTTTTTTTTAAGCTTTCAAACTTCACGCCAGTTCCACCCCCTGCGACACGGACGCTCGTAAGGGACGGAATCCGGCATCGGCCGGAGGGCACAGCCGGGATAGCGGACAAGGTAAGACCTACGCTGTATTCCCGAGTGTGGCTCGGGGTTACCGCTTTGTTAACCCCGAGCCGCACTCGGGAATACCAATGGATACGCGCTGAAATACGCCCCAAAGAAGCTCCTGGACTGGTTTGGGCGTAGGGCATTTTTCAGCGCGTTTCTACGGGCTGAAATACGCCAAGGTGGGAACCATGCCCATAGGAAAGTATGGGATTTCACCTGAAGCCTTTTTCAGCGCTTCGATCAGCGCTGAAAAACGCCCAGGTGTGAACGCAGCATAGGAGAGACAGTTCTCACTCAGGTCCGCTCCTCTGCTCAGTTAGTGGGCACAACAGCCAGCCTGCTATTAACTATTACAATTTGAAATAGCCTTTAGCAGGCTGGCTATGTCTCCCCATTGTTTACAGTCTGCTGCTGACCCCGGAATCTGTGTGTGAGATATATAAATATAAAGTCTGATCATCATGAACTACAAATACAGGCCCTAAACATAAGCCAATAGCTGTAATAAAATCCACAATGACAGTGTCGGCCTTCAGCAGATATGTTAGGTAGATTAGTCATTTTTCTAGCTAGTATCTACATCACACATTCTTAACTAAAGTCGTTGCCCTGGCCTGGGCTTTCCCCTTTTATGTGCTGAAAGTTTTATGGAAGATGAGGCTTTCCATGTCTCTCCTGCCAAAACCCTCTTTCCTCTTGTTCTTTGAACTTGTCTTGTGTTCACTGCCTGTAGAACAAGTGCAGTGCAGTGCAGTACTGTATACACAAATTCATTTACAGCATCTGTAAAATGCAGAGAATGGAGCTGGGGCAACGTAGCGCCTCTGTGCATGTGCGGGAGTTATATCATCATGGGCCAAAGAGGGATGCACACCTGAAATACAGAGCAGTGAAGATGGGGACAGATGAAGTGGCCAGGGACAGCCCGGGACATCACTGAACTGGCAGCGCTGTAGAGGGCAAGTCGAGAGGTCAGTCTGCCATAATAATACGCAGGTAGTTCCGCTTTAAAAAAACTTAAAAGGGTGACTTCACTTTCTCACAAAATATGAACATATGAACTTCTCCAGAGCCTTCCACCACCTCTGCCTGCCCCCCACTATGCATATATTTTAGCTGCATGTGGAATCCACCCCCCTCCCCGCCCAGGCTGGTGTACGGTCCATACACCTGTATCCCTGTTCCTGGCCCTGGCAGGGCTGAGGGGATCTGATTTTTCTGTTAGTAACATTGACAGGTCTTGTCCCTCCCCCAGCCTGTGACTGGACAGTAAAAGGAAAAGCAGAAGACTGATAAACTCACATTTCTGCTCCCTTCTATTGGCATGTTAGCACATGAGAACTACAACAAAACTGACTGGCTCATTGCATTAAGCCCTCGTTCACACCTGAACGTTTTGTAGCGCGTTCTACGCTCGACGAACGCTCTACAAAACGCTCCAAAATATAAATCCCATTGTATTCAATGGTCTCGTTCCCACCTTGGCGTATTTCCGCCCGTCCCTAACGCGCTACAAAACGGCCCACGCCTGAAAAGGTACATGTACTACTTTGGGCCATTTTGTTGCGCGTTTCCATTGGGATACAGCCAAGTAGCCTTCGGAAACATGCAACTTTTTTACCGCGAATCGCGGTTAAAAAAACGCGCGACAGACGCGCATATGCAATATGCCTAGGTGTGAACGAGACCTAAAGGATATCTATGGTCAAAATCTAAAAATAAATATGTATTGCTATATTGAATTTCCATAAGTTGTATCCCACTCCTGAATCATATCGACCTAGAAGTTTGTAAACGTACTTATTGAAGATGCCCTTAGGATGAACTTCCTCAATGAACTGACACAATTTCATTCAGCCCTGTGAATATGCGCTTCCTTGTGTCACAACTCTCAGAGCTGGCCTTCTGAATTCAACTCAACATCTGAACAATGCAACATCGTCATTGTTTGCTGGAAGCAGTGCATGATGGGATATGTAGTCTTGGGAAATCTACACTGCATGACATCAAGCAGCAGGGAAAGAGATGCAGAGCACACTGGGAATCCAGGAAGTTGATGAAAGTAATGGGCAGAAGGAAGACAGAAGTCACTACTTAAAGGGATTTTTTCAAGTAAGCTTTGCTTGTATTATCAAAAAGTATGTATTCCTATTACAATGCGGATGATATTAGAGCTGCAACAGTTATTCGATTAAGTCGATTAAAATCGACGATGGAAAACGTTGTCAACGTTTGCCATCGTCGATACATCGGCTAAAATTCAAATTTCCCGCTCGCTGCTGCACGCCGCTTACGCCACGCCCACGTCGTTAAAAAAAAAAAAAAAAAAAAAAAAAAAAAAAAAACACAAAATAAGCTTATGACAGTAGGAGCTGTAGAAATATAAAAATGATTGGAAAAAAAAAAAAGTATATAAAACAGCGCTCAGTGCTAATAAAAAAAAAAAAATATTCTAGGTTTCTTGTACTGCATCTTCCTCTCAGTCTGAGCTCTGCTGTACAGTGGATTGAAAGAGGCCCACAACAATCAAATGTGATTATATACTGTACACTGCTTGCATTAAATAGATTTCAAGATGTATAAGTAGGTACAGAGCTGCATCAATTTGTGTATTTTAAGTATGCCTGGAGTTCACATTTCAATACCCATCCAAAAGAAGAAAAAAAAGAAGGGATAATGGTTCCATAGCTAAGCAATATTATTGAGCTCGTCTGAGAAAATCTTCAGAAGTAAAATAATCATCCATTCTAGTTAATTGAGCCAGTAATTCTCCGGGGGGCGGGGGGGGGATGACCACCTCTGCCTCAGATCACAATGGGAATGATGATAACAAAAATGACCTTTAAAAGCATATCTATTAGATTACATATCAGATGGATTCCAATACTTCATCTAATGCTGTGCGCTGCTGGCCAAATGTTATGTCTGCCAAAGTCTGAGAGAGAAATCAGGAGCAGTTCTAACAATGCCTGAATGCACACTTGCCACGGACACTAATCTACAGCAGCATTGCTGTGCATTAGATGCCACAAAGACCAAGTGCAAGGAAGTGGAATCAACAAGTTCGGATGGGGGGACATTGAAAAAGTCAATACAAAAATAATTTATGGAAAAAGGACAAAGGCTGCAAGTAAGCATTTCCAATACATGATTGTTCTGTGTTTTTACCAGCAATCTTTAAGTTGGTGACAGGGTCTCTTTAAGGCTGGGCTCACACATGACTGCTATGCATTTGAATGAATGTTTATGTATGTTTTATTGTGCTCGGCTCTACTTTGTTGGGTACCGTCAGGCAATGAAATGTTGAGTAAACATGGGGTTTCTATTGGAGCGGCTGGTTACTATGCGCAGGAAATGTGGATCTGCACTTTTTTGGCCAATGTACATCAATGCAGCGCACGGATGTGAACTAGTAGCATTAGGAACAAAGGAAAACCTGTGCACTTGCATTCATGAACATTCCAACACGCTTGTTATATTGCAAGGGTGTGAACGGGGCCCTAATTCTGAGCAGTTTTAGCAGCCAAACATTCACAGAACATTTTCCCATTTTCTTTTACTTATATACAGCACTATAAAAAGTATTCACAACCCTTTGAAGTTTATTGAAGGACAAATGTCCTCCCCGAATCTCTGGATCTTGCAGATCATGTTTTTCTGCAGAATTCTCCTATATAGTGATGTATTCATTCTACTCTGTACCTTCACAAGCCTTCCATGGCCTGCAGCAGAGAAGCACCCCGTTAAAGGAGAACTCATAGTTAGAGCCGACGTGTGACAACTAAACTATCCCACGTCGCTCTATTGATTGGGAAGTGAGCGAACACATACCATCGCTCACTCGCTTTCCGATCATCTCCCTGCAGAGAGCCATGACGGTCAGTCACGGCTCCCTGCAGGGATCCCCCACCCCCCCTCTGATCCTCCAGCGCCGAGTGGAGGAACAAACGGGGAGGGGGCAGGCACAGCTGACTCTGCCTCTAGATAGGCAGAGCCAGCTTTTACTCACGCAGCTGAGTGGATCCAGACGGTATTGTCTGGATCCTTCCCAGCTGCGGCACTCTCAGTATAGGGCTAGCTTTGGGTCACGGGAGGAGAGGTTAGTATATGTCCTCACGTGACCCTAAATAGAACTATGGGGAAAAACCACTTGCACCATAGTTCTCTTTTAAGCATCATGCTGCCACCACCCTGTTTCACGGTGGGGATGGTGCGTTTATGATGTGCAGTGTTTGGCTTATTCCAAACAAGGTGTTTTGCTTGATGGTCAAAAAGACCAGTTTTGGTCTCATCAGCCTATAGAATCTTTTTTTCCAGCTGACTTCATATTCTCCTACCAGCATCCTGGCAAACTGTTATGTGAAATGTCATGCGAGTTTAACCCAGTTTGTGCCATATGGGAGAGGCAGCAGGCACCTTTAAGTAGACTCCTGGCCGCTATAGAAGCCCGGAGTATGCTTACGCTGGAAGTGATTGGTGTGGCTGTAAAACTGCCCAATATGCTCCCTCCAGGCTCCCCTGCGGACCAGCATGGTAGGTGGTGGCTGAGATAGGGGAAGGAGACCAGTGAACATCCATTCCCTGATCTCCTCTCCTGTGAATAAGCCAAGAAGTGGTGATTTAGTCACCTCCGTTCCGTGTGAGCTGCAATTCCCTCGCTAGTTTCCATCTTGCACATTCACTCACTTTTTGTAGATGGTCTTTTCTTGGGAGATTTAAACCTCTGCTATATGCTTTTCAATCCTTCAAGTCTAACATGCATGCACACGGGAGCTCATTGATCACGGCACAGAGGTTTGTGTGCGCATGCAGTCTGTTGTGAACAGGCAGAAAAGAAAGCATGTCTCTTCTGCAATAAAATGCCTGCCTGCTCTCAATTATTTCAATTCAGTTCTACTTTAAGACTATTATTGATCATTCACTGAAGGTACAGGTCTGTGAGAGCCAGAACTCTTGCTTGTTTGTAGGTGACCAAATACTTATTTTCCACCATAATTTGCAAATAAATTTGTTCCAAATCAGCCGATGTGATTTGTCTGGATTTGTTTTCTCATTTTGTCTCTCATAGTTGAGGTCTACCTATGATGCCAATTACAGGCCTCTCATCTTTTTAAGTGGGAGAACTTGCCCAATTGGTGGCTGACTAAATACTTTTTTTGCCCCACTGTATATCAGGAACTTGTGCCAGTCGCGGACTAGCTTCAGAAGCACCAAAACAGACAATTTTCTATAGGGGACCTGAGGGCTGCAAAACGAGTGCCAATGGGATGCATGAGGCCCCCATGCTGCAGGTTTGGCATCAGGGCTGTATATGCTAAAAGCCCAATTCAACTTTCAGTTTAAATCAGCTAAATACACTTCTGGTGCATCATAACAAACATGTGCAAGGTCCTACATTTTCTTTACAAAGCAGCCACAGCCTGTCCACTGCCAGCATGCTACAGAGAAGGACCCATGCTCACTGTGGAGAAGCAGTGGTCTCTTTGTAAAGGTCCCAAACAGCCCTGCTGAGTTTGCTCTAGAGGACTTCTTCAACCAGTAAGGAGCATGAGCTTTGCTGATTAAAGAGCTCTAGCCCTGTTGGAGCACTGTAAAGAGACCACTACATCAACACAGAGAGCAAGGGTACGTCTCTGCATGCAGAATGCTGGCAGGGGACAGACTTTTCTACTCTGTGTGTGGCTGCTTTTTAAAGGTTAAAAAAAAAAAAATGTTCGGGCCCAGTGCGGTGGGCGTGGCTTATGCGTCCTGTGGGCACGGCGGGACGTGAGCAACGTGTGCTTCAGGCCGCGTGTAGAGCCCCGTACAGGGAAATCAATCGATAGCCGACGATCGAAAACGTTGGTAACGTTTTCAATCGTCGATTTTAATCGACTAAATCGATTAACTGTTGCAGCTCTATTTTTAATGCAACTAATGGAAAAAATAATCAGGCAACTAATCAATTAAGAAAATAATCGTTAGCTGCAGCCCTACACGCCACTGTGCTGAGGGAATACATGTTAAGTGTTTGATGCCAAACATTGTTAATGGCACCCCAACGCACTAGAGTTGCAGTGCATCACACGGTAATGCATTCCCATGTATTGTGGTGTGCTGTAATGCAAAAAATGCTACAAGTCAGATTTTTGGTCCGTTGTAATGCATTAACATGCCTGTATTCCAAGCACTGCAACAGACCACCCTGGTGTGAATGAGCCCCAAGACTTTGCATTCCTTTTGTTTTGACGCACCCGAATTGTATTTAGCCAAAAAGTTCAATAGCATTTACCCTAAAATGCATACAGTTTGTAGGGGGCAAGCTCTAATACATGTACAACGTAAACAACTTTTGTTGTTTATTTTAAAATATATTTTAAAAAACTGTTTAAAAGTATTTGGAAAAACCAGTTACACAGGGGAAAAAATGAGAGGTAAAGCATTGTGAATGAGGAAGCAGCAGAACGGGAATACCCCCCAAGGTAGATTATCTTGATCACTCTGCTTCTGCATTCATGAATGTGTATGATGTATCTTACTACATAACCAGAAAAAATAAGCAGGCTTTTTAAACCACAGCCATAGACAACTCTTGAAAAGCAAGACAATCAATGTATACCTGTATAATGTACTATATTGCACACCACACTTTGTTTACTTGCAACATGGTGAGTACTTGAAAAAAAAGTATCGGTACCCGTACTCGGTCTTAAAAAAGTGGTATCGGTGCATCCTACTTGCAACGCTCCAAGCTTGCTCCCATGATGGACTACAATCCCAATACAAACTAGTCCATCACTGGAGCCATTTTTTTAAAATATCTGATTAACCAAACTTAATAAATCGGCTAACTAATCGATTTTGAAAATAATCGTCAGCTGCAGCCCCAACACAGATTTTTTTCTTTAAATTATTTTGTGAATAGGAACATATAATTTATAGAAGGGTTCCTAAACTTGACCTCAAAAATGTAAATACACTTTAATCCTATGAACAATGCAACCCAAGTTCTGTTAAACAAGAGGTGACTGCAGGCCCGATCACTTGCTGGCATCTCTGACGAAGAACAAAGGCGAACAGATACATTACTTTAAAGGCTGCGCGGCAACGCTAAAATCTTACTGGTTTGCAGCTATAATATAGCCACAAACGTGCGGAATCCATCAAAAGACAATAAAGAAGTATCACACTTGGACTATTTTGCACCACAAAAGTCTGAACAATGCACATTAAAGTACATTGTTTTTTCTGTTTAGAACGGCTCCACCTGTATTCCGCCGACCGAATACGCGCAGACAACCACTTCTGTGTGAAAAGAGCCTATAAGTCCCATGCCATCAGACTTTGGTATGGCAGTAGCTTGTAAGCAAACTGGAAATTGAATTGCTCATAATATCCTATGACAAGAGGAAACATGAGATCCCTCAGCTAACAGATCTCATGAATACATGCCTTCAGGGCACTTTTAAACACAATGCCCCACCTTGTTGTGTTATAACATGTCAGCAGCCCAAAGAAGCCAGGTGAGTCAGAAAACAGCTGTATTCTTCCATCGATTTCTAGCTTCATCTCTGTAACCGGACAACGCAGGGGAAAGTAGATGACGGTAAGGCAAGTTGTAGGTAAAGTTTTGTTAAAGAGAACCTGCTTTTGACCATAAAAAATGAATCTCTTGTCAAATGTATGGAGACCTTTCCAAGCTGTGAAGTGCTTGTAACAAAACTGAGTCATCACAAGTCAAACATAAAAGTTATGTATTATATAATGTATGCAATGTTTACTTCCCTACGACTAACTTTACACACTGTAAAAGTGGACCTTTACCCCTTTCACTAAAAATCACAGCAGCATACAGCTCTGTGTGCCGACATGAAATCATCTTGCATCCATTCGTTAGACATGTTTTTCATTTACTTACAAATATTTATAGTAATGTGCCCAAGTGTTGCATCCTGGGAAGGTTACATCAGTAGAGCATTGCTGGGAAATCTCATGGAAAGGCATTTTCCTCCCCTGAGATGCTGTGCATGGTCACATGTCCTAGTCACATGTGCCAGAAACATAGGAAGTAAAGGGAAATCTAGTAATCTGCCCGTAGTAAACATGACCACTGTTAGAAGACTGGGGAAGAAAAGAGAAATAAGGTATGGAAAGAATACAAAGCCGGCTATTATCATCTAGAAGTATGCGCTTGTACAATGTCAGTACTAAACCTTTGTAAAAGGTGTGTTTAAAGAAGTAATGCGCTGATTTCAGCACATTGCGCTGTATAGCATTTTATTGTTCAAACTTCATTGAAGTGACATCCAATTCATGTGGTGTAGTGCACACATGCTGTGGTGAAAAAAAAAAAAAAAAGTGTACCTACAGCATGTGGTACATTTTCAGCGCACAACGCTGCAATGCAACTGCCTTGTCTATGCATTAGGACTGCACTGAACAATTCTGCCCAGCACAGCCAATACATCTGGCGTGAATGGGCCCTTCAAGTTAGTCTCCACTGCTGGCAGGCAGGGCAGTTTTGGGGCATTTTTTCCAACCTGAACCGCCTAAAAACCACAACATGGCAACTGATAGCCACAGTAGACACAAAATTAGCAGCACAGTAGCGCATAAAAAAAAGGTGAAGTGTGGCATGTAAAAGAGAACTATGGCCAAACCTTTTATGCAATAGTTCTCTTTTGTGTCACAGGAGGACATTTACGAATGTCCGCCTGTGACCCAAAACTCAGCATGACTGCAGCCGGGAAAGATCCCGACAATATTGTCAGGATTCACCCCGCTACCTGATTGACAGCTGGCTCTGCCCCTCTGGAACCAGAGCCAGCTGTGCCCGCTCTGTCCTTGTCTGAGAGGGGAGCGTGGAATCCCTGTGGGGAGCAGTGACAGACAAGTCACCGCTTTCTGCAGAAAGAAGATCATGAACTGAGTGATCAGTGGTATGTGATCGCTCAGTTGTCAATCTATAGAGCCGACGTGTGACAGATGCAGTGTCCCGAGTCGGCTCTAATTATGGGGATGAGTGCATTTGACTTTCCCCATAATTCTCCTTTAAGAGCATCACCGTGAGGCAGCCTTCCAACTTCCCAGTGCAAGGGTGGTCACACACGTTCAAAACCCCTCCCAAATGTAAAACAAACATGACGCACGTTTTCAAAGTGTTAGCGAGCAATGAATAGGCAACGCTGGTTGACGAGCTCTAACAGTCAAACGTACATCATCTATGGAAGCCAAGGAGGCTGCACAGGAACCTGCATACTACTGTAGACCCAAATCACCCCTACATACAATGGACAACCCCAAAACAAAACACGTCAGAAACAGCGTGAAACATGTCAGGGGCAACTCATCAAATAAGAAACATTGCTGTAGCCGGGAGTCCGGTGATTCATTTCCTTTTCTGATTGATAAGTCGGCGTGCAATGAGTCAAGCCAACAGACAGGGAATTTGCAGAGGAGACTTTGATGATCCACTCAGGACACAATAGAGATGCAGACAAACTCACACAACAGAAGGCAAAAAACTTCCTCTTGCAGTGGGGCTACCCCATACTGCAAGGGTTAAAAGGAGAATTATGGGGAGAGTGAAATACACTCATCCTCATATATAGAGCTGATGTGTGACACGGAAGCTGTCACAGGTCGGCTCTATAGATCGGGAACTGAGCGATCACATACCGCCGATCACTCCTGGGACCCCCGATCACTTCCCACAGGGATTCCTCCCTCTCCAACGCTGACCGGAGGGACAGATGGGGGACGGGGTGGCCACAGCTGGCTCTGGCCCTAGAGAGGCAGAGCCAGCTGTCAAACCAGCAGTGGGGTGGATCCTGACAATATTGTCGGGATCTTTCCCGGCTGCAGCGCATCTCTGCACTGTAAGCATATAGAGGGCAATAGCCAGTTATATGCTGAGTTTTGGGTCACAGGAGGACGTGGGCATATGTCCTACTGTGATCCTTAAAAAGAACTATGGCAAAAAAAGATTTGGCTATAGTTCTCTTTTAAGTGTTTATCTTGTGGGTTCATATAAAGCAGATATGCTCACCTGATCCTAAGTCCTGCTTGGCTGCTAGACCGGTCCACACAGCCTCCTCTCCCCTGGGCTGTGGTGGTGACATTGTCACATCTTATACAGGTCTATTGACTTGCATTAGACGTGAGGACACAGAGGGACAACCCATAGCTGGAGCAGAGGGGGAGAAAGGCAAGGGCTGACCACCGTGGAACAGAGGATTAAGTATATGTACTTTATCTGAGCCCCCTAGACAAGACCAACATTTAACCCTTGCAGTGCAGGAGTAGTCCAAAGGCAAGGGTAAGTTTTCTGTTTACTTGGGAGTTCTTCTTTAGGAGGCAGTAATAAGGAGGTGAAGGATTATATTATGTTCTATTTCAGCAATTGTTAGATAACAAAATGTCTCCTGTCCTCCAATACGAAGCACCGGAATCATGCCTGGTGAGCTTTATATATATATATACACACACATACATATACACACACACACAACCCCTAGCAGACAGGCAGACGGTCCTCCGAGCCCGACTACAGGGGTGACAACTGCAACAACATAATACATAGGCAGAGACAGGCGCCCTCCTCCCCGGACTGTAACACTCACTCGGCATCGTGCAGCTCCGGCTCCTCGCTGCTCATGTCTGCGGGCCCATCCCCATGATTCATGACATCAGGTAGCGGACCCCGGGAGGCAGCCACACACGCAGCACAACAAGGAGTGGCCCTCACGGGTCCCGCAGGGATCCCTCGGTGTGCTCGGCCTCCCGCAGCTTTTCAGGCTTCAGTGAAAGTGGGCGGCGCGCTGCATTGTGGGAAGTGTGGTCCTGCCTCTTGTTGTGCCCCGTTATTTCTCACACTGCGACTACAACACCCAGAAGTCAAAGCGTCACGCACGGCGTGAACGCTGCGGAGTCGCCCTCTGTAGGTGACGTAGGGATAAGGCGGATGGTCGCGAATAGGTAGAATAGTGTGATGTTATTTGCAGGCAATGGGGGGCAGGAAAAAAATATTTTTTTAATTTTGTTTAACCGGGGGAAGGTTTTTTTTTATTGTTTGTGACCCCATTGGGGAGATTCATTCACTTCTTTAGTAGTCACTTGGACAGGAAGTAGGGATAATTTGTGTCACAACAATAAAATTATACTTTTTTAGTAATGAAGCATTTTTAGGTTTAAAGCATATTTTATTTTTATTTTATAGATATAGATATATAGATAGATATATATTTCTCTCTCTCTATATATATTATTATTTTGGTTTTTTTGTTCCTTCCCTTGTGGGAAGGAACAAAACAGTGACAACTAGGGTTGCCACCTGTCCAGGATTCACCCGGACAGTTCGGGTTTTGAATGCTGTGTCCGGGTTTCATGGCAGCAGAAACCCGGACACAAGATGTCAGGCACACAGGAGAAACCAAAATTAAGATAGTGGCTACTGGCCCCACACTGAAAATAGTCTCAACTGTGATATTTACATATGAAGGGGCGGCACTATTTACATATGAAAAAGCCGCAACTCATTCTTCCAAGAAAATTTCCGTGTGTTGCTAGAGTGTTCGGGTTTCAATGGAAGAAAAGGTGGCAACCCTAGTGACAACTCACTTTCTGAGCTGTCACCAAGAAAGGAAGTAGAAGAAAAATCTCCGACAAAGGCATTAAAAACCTACAAAGGTTCTAACCTTTGCCCAAACTACTTCAGGCTGTAAAAAGTTAAGCCTGGAATTGGGCTTTATATTTTGTTTTTTAAACATCAACATCACCTTGAAATACAGAAATAAATCCAATGCAGCATACAGAATTGTTTTGCCTTTGAGTTGCTCAAGGGGATGACTCCAGCTGCTTTTGCACACAAAATGGCTTATTCTATGAGTCTATGGTCCATTGTGAGACACAGGAACAGAGTATAAGACCATGGGGTGTATACCGCCCCCTACAGGAGACATGCCCATGTGTCTATTGTCCTCACAAGTGTGATGGTCTACTCCTTCATCAATGGTAACACAAAGCAATGACTCTTCCAGTGGAGTTCAGCCCCTCTCCATGGATCCCAGAGTTAGCTATGGTCATCGTTCTCCTGTTCCATATACTCATTGTCAGGCTTAGTCTGCAGCTAAAACTCATGCTGCATTTGGTCATATATATCTTAATAATATCGGTCTTTATGGGGACTTGACTATTGCGGATCAGAAGCATTACTGAGTATGCAGGATGAGTTGATGCTGGATTATAGCCAGGCCTCTCACTAGTGATGTGCGGGGGGCTTGGTGTGAACCAACTGTGCCCAAGCCACACAGAACTATCAATTACAGACACAACCTCCCAGTCCAATCAGTTGCACACCCCACAGTTATATGTAACAAAGGGGCAAGAATGCCCCGGCTGCAACTGATTGGAGAGGGAGGGTGCGTCACTGACAGTGTTGTGTGGGCTTGGGTGAACTTGTGTTACATCTCTCCATGTAACACACTAGTAGTTGTCTGTGCAGATGAGCAATCTCTCTGTCTCGGGATGGTTGGCATATTAGACATCCAAGGGGCCTTGTTTGTCACCTCAGTCACCAAAATTTTGTATGGGGCCCTGTGATTTCTACTTACGCCCACCTGATAACCCAAACAGCCCACCTGAGAGTGATCCTGCAGAGCCCACCATAGACCCTCTATGGTGGGCTCTGCAGGATCTCAGGTGGGCGGTCAAACCCTCTTACCTGTCAGCCCCAATCCTCTGTCCGCCTCCTTCTCCTCCAGGGTCGCTGGCAGCCCCACCTCCTCTGTCACTGGGCCCCGCCTCCTCCATCACCAGGCACCTCCTCCTCCATCGCTGGGCCCAGCCTCCTCCATCGCTGCCGACGACAGGCTCAGCCACCTCCTCCAAAGCTGCTGGTTGTCACCGACTCAGCAGCGGCTGTGAGGAGGAACGCGCCCCGCTGCACACATCACTGACATGTTGTCAGTGATGTGAATAGCGGCGCATTCTAAGGGGCGAAGGGGGTTCTTCACAGTAAGATCAGTTAGGGTCTGGAACTCACTGCCACAGACAGTGATTCCAGCAAAGAATGTGGAATTGTTCAAGAAACTTTTGGACGATTTCTTAAGGGACCGTAATATACAGGGGTACAGGTACTCCTAGAATGAGATCCTAATAGGTTGGACTTGATGGACTAATGTCTTTATTCAACCTCAAATACTATGTAACTATGTAACTATGTAACTATGTAATGTTTAATGTTATTATTGTAAAGATATGGGTAAAGGTCTGCTTTAAAAGGAACCTGTTCTTTGCTCATAATGGCAAAGTAACAGGTTTGCTTTACAACAGGGGTAGCTAAACTTCTGCCCTCCAGCTATGCTCAAAACTACAAATTCCATTAGGCATTGCAAGACTCTGACAGCCACAGGCATGATGTCCAGAGGCAGATGCATGATGGGAATTGTAATTTCACCACTGAGTACCCCTGCTTTATAGTGAATGACCATAAGCAACATGTATTCCTGTTGCTCCAATCTGCTGCCAGCTCACTCAAGATTCATGTGTAAATGTCACATTGCTGAGCAAATATAAACTTTACCAGAAATGCAGCAAGCGGAATTTTGTTAAACCTCCCGTACTAAAGTGCATAGATGACAGCTCTACCATTAAAAACTCTGTATACATTTAAGGTAGGGATGCACCGATACCGGTATTTCGGTACCGAGTACGAGTACCGGACGTCCCATTCAGGAAGCCAGGCGGCGTGTAATGACTCGTGTAATGTCATTACACGCTGCCCGGCTTCCTGATTGGCCGGGAAGCCGGCTCTATGCTCTCTTGTCACAAGTGAGTCCCTAATTTAAGGTGCATTTTAAGTGCTCCTAAAAGTGCAGAGATTCTGTATGAATAAGCCATACAGTAAACCTAACAGGTCCTAAAAAGTACATACCGTATACTGCTGAACTACCTATGTTAACCCTCAAATCATTTTCTATACTTGTGGGGGACCCATGATCCCAGTTTTATGATCCCAGCTAACGGCTTCTGCTAAGCCATACAACAGCATAGTGACAGCACACAAACAGATATCACATTGCCGGCGTACAGCACATTTCTCCTCAGACAGTTTTTTTTAAAAACCATTGCTCAAAACATATTAAAGACTGTCAACACTTGTCCTTGCCTGGCTTTAAAATAAATGTCTGAGCAGTAGTATGCTGCTCTATGTGGGATCCTGCTGGTGGGTTCATTCTGATGGGTCATGTACTGCGCCTGCATACAACACTTCTGGACTTGTTTATTTTTTAAGTGCTACATTTTATGCTTTTGAATATTTAGTCGCAGAACCTTAGTGGGCAGTAGAATCTGTGATATTTGAACCAAAGGGCCATTATTAACACCTGTGGCTATTTAAAGCTCATCTCTAGACAAAAATAAACCCCCTCTAATTCATCCTGCATGTTTTCTTTCTTGATATACTCACAAGTTTGCCATCCAAGTCCCTTATAGTCACCATTCCAGGTACGGGGGACCACTAATCCTGCACTACAATTGTGCCCGCACCAGACGTCCCAAACAGGCTAATTGTGGTGACGCAACAAAAACGACACTGGCGCATTCAATTGCAAGATGGCCAGCTCTGGTAAAAGAAACACTGAAGAGGCAGCTCCCACAGGTCAAATAGACCGCCAATCTAAGAAACAAGAAACGAAAAAGGGCACCTCCATAGTGTAAAAATGTAATTTAATGATAAAACACACAGCTTAGGCTATACTTACCAAAGTTCAGTAGAATAAAAGCATGTATAATTCGATGGGAACTCGAAACCTCTAGCAGCGCTGATCTGGAAAGATGTATTACACCAGCGTCCTCTGCCCCCATATGTTCAACAGGTTTACGCGTTTCTGGGGCACGTCCCCTTCATCAGAACCTATGGAACCTAGCATGTAGAATTCCATATGGAACCTAGGTTCTGATGAAGGGGGCGTGCCCCAGAAACGCGTAAACCTGTTTAACATATAGGGGCAGAGGACGCTGGTGCAATACATCTTTCCAGATCAGTGTTTTATCATTAAATTACATTTTTACACTATGGAGGCGCCCTTTTTTGTTTCTTGTTTCTTTAATTGTGGTGACGTCTCCATTGTTGTCAGGAAGCAGGGGGTGTTGCCCCTGCTCGGGGGCCACGGGTACGGCGCAGGGCACGGGTTTCCTCTCAGCTTGGCAGAACTCGTGGTGCCCGGGTTGCGGGTACGCATGCGCGAGCCGCACGGCGGGTGCGCATGCGCGGTACGCAGGCTGCGCGCACATCCCCGGGGGCACGTGTGTAGCACTCCTGCATCATTAGGCATCAGGTGTAGCCTTGCTGTTGCTGAGTTATTCCACCTCATGGTGTGACATACGAAGCTCCCCTCCTATGTGCCTTGTTGCCTGTTTCCTGAATCCTCTGCTGACCTCCCGTGTACCGACCTTGGACCGCCTATTGTTTCTGACCCTCTGCTGCCTGCCTCGAACTCGGATTACCCTCGACTACCTCTTTGGATTGCCCCCTGATTACCTTGCCTTCGGACCCTTCCGGCTGCTTCCTGCCAGCGGGTTCCCTCTGTGCTGCTCGCCCGCGGTCGCACCTGATAATTGTAGAGTACTCCTCTGAATCCCAAGGGACAGCCAATAGGAATTGTCCATGTCACGCAGGCAGTGGATGCAAACACCTGAAGAAAGACCCTTCCTCCTGTGAAAAGAAGAGAGAAGACTCTGGACTGAAGCATCATGTGACCTTGGCTTTATGCGAGCAAAAGCGATCTTTTTTTTTTTTGTAATGCCAGGGATCAGTTGGGAGTAGAGTTGCCACCTGTCCACGATTCACCCGGACAGTCCGGGTTTTGAATGCTGTGTTCGGGATTCATGGCAGCAGAAACCCGGACACAAAATTAAGATAGGGGCTACTGGCCCCCCACTGAAAATAGTCTCTACTGTGATATTTACATATAAATGGGGGCACTATTTACATATAAATAAGCCGCAACCCTTTCTCCTCAAAAAAATTTCAGCGCGCTACTAGAGTGTTCGGGTTTCACTTGAAGAAAAGGTGGCAACCTTAGTTGGGGGGGGGGATATGGAGAGCACAAAGATCAGCTTTAAAACAATCAATAACATTCCATCAGTGCTTCCCTTACAGCTGAGAGTTCCATATATTAGTCGTTAATACATGCAACTTGTGTAGCTCACACCATAGGGAGCCATTGTTCCATCAGGGTAGCAATTAATTGCTACTTTTTACTAATTAATTACTAGCAATTTGATAAGGATGACTGAGCAGACAGAGCATATTAAGCAGTTTATATCTTCTAGCTGAGCCTAATACTGTGAAACCCTATAGGAGTAGCTTAAATCCGCTGCTTAGTCTGCTGACAATATGACAAAACGACAATCTCAAAAAGAATATTCCATCTAACACTTAAAAGTCTTTGACAATATATAAGCAAGTCTCTTCTGCTGTAAAGGTGCCCATACACTGCACGATTATCGTACGATAATCGTATGCGATCGGTTTTTCGTACGATAATCGAGCAGTGTGAACGGAGACGTGCGACCGTTTCTACTGTACGGTCGCACGTCTTCTGTCGAACCAGCATGTTCGAAAACCAGCCGGGAATCGTACGATTCTCGGCTGGTTAGAACGGTGCTCGGAAGATAAATGCTGAACGGGCCGGTGCCCGTTCAGCATTGCGGTCATCGGAAGCCCGCCCCTCAGGGGGCGGGCTTGCGATGATCGAGAGTGCGATCTGCCTGTCCAAGATAGGCAGATCGTACGTTTTTTTAATCCCTTTACAACCATCGCAAGACTAAAGTCTTGCGATGGTTGTAGAGTGTATGGCCGCCTTAAGGGAGAGCGACTTCAGACCTTACTGTGCACGATCCCTACTGATCACAGACCATGCCTGGTTTCCCTATAGAACATCCATCTTAAGTCAAATGACTCCAACAAGTAACAACAAACAATTATTGTATGCATATTGGGTAGATACAGTTATTCATTAAGCAGTAGGTACGTCATGCACAGACATCGAGCAACTACAATTAATTTCACATGCTAAGTATTATTATTATTATTCAGGATTTATATAGTGCCAACAGTTTGCACAGCACTTTACAATATAAGGAGGACATTACAGTTACAATCCAAGTCAAGACAAGATGGTAAGTATGATTAGTATTAGACATGTGCGATTCGTTTCGTTCCGAATCGAAATTCGGACGAATTTTCGGAAATTCGGACATTCGGATGTATCTGAATTCCGAATTACAGACATAACGAATGCAAACGAATCCGAATTTCCATTTCCGAAATTCGTTTCGTTTTACGAACGTTCGTTTCGTTTTCTGTTCTTATTCGTTTCTTATTCGTTTCATTCGTTGGAGCAAAGTGACATTAGAGGAGAAAAATATTTTTTCCCCCTCAAATGTCACTTTTGCTGCAAACGAACGAAACGTATAAGAAACGAATAAGAAACGAATAAGAAACGAATAAGAACAGAAAAACGAAACGAACGTTCGTACGAACGCTACCGAATTTCGTCCGAATCCGAATTCCGAATCCAAATTGACTTTCACACCCAAATCCTGAAAAACGAAATAACACAAATCCGAATTTAAAACGAAACGAAACTAAACTAATTTTTTGGCAGTGCACATGTCTAATTAGTATTAATAAGCAGTTAGTTTGCAAAGCGAGTTAAGGTTGTTGTTTAACCCCTTCATTAAAGGAGACGTACACTGTGGGGGGGAATTTATCAGAACTGGAGCAGACAAAATCTGGAGCAGATTTGCATTGCAACCAATCAGATTCAATCTCTCATTTTCAAATCTCAACTGAGCAAACTGAAGAGAGATGCTGATTGGTTGCCATGGGCAACTGCTCCAGATTCTGTCTGCTCCATTTTTGATAAATTGCCCCCTGTATATCCCCACCACAAAATATCCAGATGTATGTGATCAGCTATTCGGGTTTCTGTAATGCCGTTACCGTTCATTAATGGATGCCTTAGTATTTGAGGCATCCATTAATGAAAGAGTTAAGCATTTTCAGACTCCCAATCCCTTTTAGGAATCAGGTGTCTGATAGTGATAGCAGTGTTGTGTTTACCGCACTTGCTGTCACTGTTTGACAGCTGGTACAGATCCCGAAATCCCGATCTGTACTGGCTTTTTGCTACAATGTTTCTACATAGAAATACATAGCTACATGTTTTTATGTTGAAACAATGTATCAGCCTTCTGGGAAGATCAGAAACCTTTAGTGACATCTAATCCTAAAATGCATGTTAGGATCAGAATAATAACCAAAAATGAATTAATTAAATTATGATAATACACAGAAACTAAAAAAAAAAAAAAATGCTCAGTCATGAAGGGGTTAATGCATATATATATAATGTAACTTCTGCTCAATTTATAAATGTACCTTCCAATTACGCATAAGTTCATTGTGTACCCGTTTAATGTGGTTGTAATCAAAATTCTTTGGTTATTTATTTTTGTGCTACAAACAAGGGCTGCTTCATAATAAAAATAAGTTGCCAAATTCATAATTTAAACTCCTTTATAATATACAAAAACCAAAATGATCTGTTGTAATTTTATATGTTAAAAATACTTACCATCAAAATAAACTTCATCCTATACTTGTGTCTGATCACAAGGTGGCAGCAGAAATCAACTAGTACATTAGGTACAGTGATGTGGGAAAGCCACATGGTGGCAGAAGCTGGCACATTTGAAGCTGGTAAACCAAAGAAAAGGGGAAAAAAAGAACGTAAACATAAGGCCAGATGCCAAAGCCAGCTGCCCTAAGAAGAGCAAAAGCAGCGTTATTAACATCAAACAAATGTTGCTAATACAAGCAAAATCCTGCATGAAAGAGCTTTACTAAGGAGAAAAGGTTTGCTGGGCTAATAACAAAGGACACAGACATTTATCAGGTACATTGCAGAATCAACAATTGTATAACATTAGTATTTCAGTGTCTCATATGCTTCTTTCTAACCTAAATGTGAATGAAATAATTAAAATATAAGCTTAATTTTACATATATGCTGAACTATAAATCATTTTTAAATTTGAATAAATAGGTACATATTGAAATGGAATATTCAGTTTACTTGTTAAAGTGTTTTTCAGTGTTTTCTCTTCTTTTTCCTAATAGTAATAAATAGAACACATGGCTGCTACACAGCATAGATAATATAGGGGTGTGTTTTGTAGTAGACAGAAGAGAACAGGGCAGGGCTGATAACACTGCCTGAGATTTCAGTGCTGCACAGGCATAGTGCACAGGAAGTAAAAAGGTTGTTGGATTTCTGCCAGGATCAACATGTCATTTTTTTTACACTTATCTCACAGATATAACAAAACCCTTTCATTGTCGTATAGGTGTGTTTTCAACTTAAAACATAGCAGTATCTGAACAGACTGCACTCTATTAAATCCACAGTAAATCCACAAAGAATGTGCATAAACATGTGAACAGGAGCACCGCAACCCCCCGACCATTACACCCTCTTACGCGTTTCACCTGCAGGCTTACTCATAGAGGTTAACTCTTTCATTGGTATATTTAACAGATAAAAATGAAGTAAAAAAGAGAGGTTCATTGTTAGGATTAATATTCACTTTTTTTATTTTCTTCTGTCAGTTTTGCTTTTATTCCGATTTTCTATGTAGTATATACTCCCTAGACACCCGTACCCATAGAAAATGTTTAGTAGTGATTTGGCGTTTTTAGGCACTTTGTATTTTGTGGCTTTTGTTTTAACTTTATATTCACTAAAGCAGAACAAATAGTGAAACGATAAGTGAAAAGTTCACTAACCAGAGCAACCAGATTTCATGGGGCCATAACTTGAATTTAGTAAACAGAATTTTAGCTGCTAAAGGATACTGTACCTATCACTTTTCTACATGAACTGCTTTGAGCATAAGCATATGGTAATTTCCTTCCCTTTGTACCTCCCCCTGTGCACAAAACCTAAGGCTTCATTCACACCTAATGGTAAGGTGAGTTTTGAGACTCTTGTGGTGGGAACCTACGAATTCCTGCAGCAGAAATCCCAAATATGCTATTTAGAAGCGGCCGCTGTCACATATTCAAGTTAATGATCGAGTGACAGCGGCCTCATTCGAAATCAAAACTCTATCTGCACTCAGCACCTAATCGTATGTGATACAATTACATGCGGAGTGCCGGTATTATGACAGAATCCTGGACTTCGTTAGTTATGAGGACCGCAGCTGCGCAAGCGGAGAAAAGGTGATCGGGTCCATAAATTTCACAGACTGTCTGCCTGCATTGTGCATGCGCGGGAAAGCAGATAGTTTACAGGCAAGGTGCCTGTATTTTATTGATATTTTGAGTATGTTAAGTGATGTGTTTGCAGGTGCCTTGCCTGTGAATTGTGTAAAGTGAGTGGCTTCCCCGCACATGCGCAGATCTAGTAGACCAGTCTACCAGACCAGTAGTGCAAGTTATAAGTGCGGTAAACGGTGACAACATTGCAGCTGAATTGAGTAAATGTTGCCTGTAGATAGTCCTTGTTGGTAGAATTACCAGGTATGAGTTCATTTAAAACTGAAAATATTGAAATATTTTTGACATTACAAGAGCATGTACAGCAACATATTTGTTTTGGGGTTTGATACACTTTAATCTGGTCCTGCTTTGAGCTGCTGTGTGTGATAACTGTACAGTCTTTCTGACTCTTTGGAATGTGGGAGAAAACCAATGTGAATATAAATACATGCAGTGTTCCCCTGTTTTCTTGCTGTATTTATAAAGCGGCCATGCAATGCAGTATGCTGCTTAACTTTAACACAATATCTGAGAAGTAAAGTGCATGATAGAAGAAATGCAAAACATATTTACAGTATAAGGACTGGTTCACACCTAGGCGGCATTGTTTTTGCACGTTTTGTCATGAAGCATGTCACAAGGCTCATAGAGCTAGCCGGGCCACGCACTGCTACGCAGGTGCGTACGGGTTCATGTCTCACGGTGTTTTCACAGATGTGCGTGCGCACATACAAAGTATCGTGACGCCAATGGGCTATTTAAGTCCTTCCTAGCTTTCGGTGCTGAGTGTTCATCAGATCCTGTGTGTCTGAATTCCTGAAACCTCGATTCCTGATTCTGTCTTCTCGTTACTGACCTGGCTTGCACTTCGACTTTACTGATCTTCTGGTGATCCTGACCCCGGCTCGTCTTGGACTACATTCTGTCTCCTGCTCTGTACTGCACGGCTTTGACCTTGGCTCTTCCACTGATCACGATTCCTTCCTGCTGTTCTGATACTTCGCTGACCTGCACGTTGCCGACCTGGCCTGCCTGACGTTGATTCTGCTTACCCTGCTTCCTCGCTTTGCGTTTCTGATCAGCTATCCAGGGAAGCTTCTCCGAGTTAAATGCACCGCATCAGCAAGTACTTCCTCTGGCACTCATGCACCTATGTGCGCCATTGCCGTCGTCAATTCAAGCCTGACGAAGGGGACCCTGTGTTGCCCTGAAACGTTGTTATTTGTTTTGACATGAAGCGTCAATAAACAGACGTGTTCTTCACTTCAATACGGTTTGCTGGTGACATCTTTAACAAGTTTCAGTATTGGTTGCGCCATCCGCAGTCACTTCGAGCACCCACGCTGACAGGGATACCCGGTAAGGAGTGCAGCAGGATTCTGGAATACAACCTCTGTGCCCCAATTCACCTGTTCCACTATCAGGGGGTTTTGGGACTAGAGATTGCAAGAGAGGCCACCTTCATCACCTCAAGCTCTGTAAACTATGTGACAGCGCGGGTTAAGTGTGCTTTTTTTTGCACGTTTTTGAGCGTTTTGGCACATTTTTCCGCGTGTTAAAATGTGTGCACATGAAGATGCGTGTTTCTACTGCCAGCTTAAGAAACATTGCTGTCAATGGACGAACGCGTGTACAAACACGCAAAAACCTGTACAAAAATGTGCAACATGCTTCTGCTGTGCGTTTCCTGGCGTTTCCATTGAAGTCTATGGGGGAAAAACAAGCTTGAAACTGCCAAAAGAAGCTCATGTACTTTTTTCTGTGTTTGGCGTTTCCCTGCGGGCGTTTTGCTGCTCAGGAGCCATTGAAAATTGTGAGATTTCTTGTGTGAAATCCTACTGCTCAAAAACGCTGAGTTGTTAAACAGGCCTAAAGCCACCTCTTGCTGCTATTTCTGCTTGAGTTTGTCAAGTTGTATAAAGCTCTCTCCACTGCTTATTGTTTACAATTACTGGAACAATTGAGAAGCAGATCTAATAATCCCTAGAGCTCTTCTATTTGGCATACACTTTGTTAATTCCTCTTGTGTAAAGGGTTTTTGGCCCTTTCAGAGCTGTTGGGAGGCAGATTGGGTTCAATCAAAGATCGCCAGTGCTCTGCTAATTTTTAAAGGCAATCCAATGAGCAAGTTTATGTGTTTGGTCCTGTGCTTTCATATAAAAATTAATGCTGCTGTAATGTTATTGCAGAAGAGAAATAAACAATACATTGCACAAGAGTTAGTCAGAAAACAAATTTGCTTCAGGGCCAATGTAGTTGGGGGTTTGGGCTTGTGTCAATGTCTTCAGTTCAACATCAGTTTGAGACTCTTCTAAGATCATTTAGGATTTATAGAGAGGTGCATTTAACCTTCCGTTTACCTACTTCTGATTCGCATTTGACCTACTTCAAGCGGATCTTGCATTCTTATAACCTTGTATGGAAATATAAAACCCGTTTAAAACCTCTCGCCTGACCATTGTACATAAACGGCTGGACGGGTCACTCTTGAATGTGGGTGGACATTTTTAAACGTCCGTTTCCGCTGAAGCATTTTAAACAGCCAGCAATAGCTGTTTACATACAAGCGTTTGGGTGGCTATAGAGCTGCCTAATCGATTGTATGTTGCGTTGGAATGTGCAGCCCCTTCTTTGCTGCTCCTGCTGGTGCTATCCCGGGCTCCGCTGTCTTCCGTACGGGCCCGGGATAGCATTAATGTTTCATAACATAATGTAGGGAATATGTTCTTTTTCCAAAATGTTTAACTTTTTTCTTTATATAGTAAAAAATAAAAACCCCAGTGGTGTTAATAAATACAACCAAAAGAAAGCTCAATCTGTCCCAAAAACTGTATAAAATTAATTTCAGTCCAGAGTTGCATGACTGAATAAATGTCAGTTAAAGTACTGCAGCGCTGAATACTGAGAAAAGGCCTTGGCAGGAAGGGAGTGTAAACACCTAGGTTCTGCCCTCTGCTGCAGTTCTCCATCAGGTCCACCAGTACTGATTGACAGCAGCAGAGGGCGCGTACAATGCTAGTTTACTATTGCTAGCTCCGCACAATCGTTTTCTAGTTTTATTTTTCTACTTTTTTACTGTTTTTCTGTTCTGCTCGGTCCCACAGAGAGACTGAGCAGAACAGCCGAGCTGAATGCCGCTCGGCTGGGGGTGCACGTAGCAGTGCACTAAACTTTTGTTATTGAGCTGAAAAACAGTGACATCTGCACTGCATGATGATGTCACCCTCTCCTTTGCACCACTGCAGGAGCCTCCCCTTATATCAGCAGCCCCTCCTTCATATCAGAAGCCTCCCTTCACATCAGAGTCCCCCTTTAAAATCAGAGTACCTCCCCATTCACATTAGAACCCCCTTTCATATCAGCATCTCCACTTTACATCACATCCCCCCTTTCATATCAGTATCTCCACTTCACATCAGGAACCGCCCTTTATATCAGAGTCCCCCATTCACTACAGGGGCCCATTCACACCAGAGCCCCCCTTTCATATCAGCTTTTTCACTTTACATCAGGAGCCCCCCTTTATATAAGAGTCCCCCCTTCACTACAGGGGCCGCTTCACATCAGAGTCCCTCACCATTCACATCAGAGCCCCCTGCATGTAGTTGTGGCAGCATAGCAGAAGACAGGAGGTGGAGCCAGTCTGGATGGAGGACTTCTGAATGCTCTGGGGAGCCTTGCATGCCACCGTCCTTGGGTCAGCATGACGCTCTCCCATGGTGCACAATGATGAGTGCTTAGTGACCCCTCTTGAAGCCGTTTTAACATAAAAAGGTCAGTTTCTTCATAAACGGAAAATAGCTTTCTGGAAAAATTATCCAATTCAGCTCACTTTCCAGTTAAGCTATGTTGTCTTAGATTGTTCACTTCTCCTGCCTTCTCCAAACCCTTCACTCTTTTGTGAATAACCCTGTTAGTGCAATACTACACTACTCCACTCATGCTTGTGTCAGTGGCCCTCTCAGCCTCCCCCTGCCTCACTCACTTTCGTGACTCCAGCACACACTCCACTCGGCTTGTATTTCGCACACACCAACTGAGATGCCAATTTGCAGTCCCCTTGGTCTAGAGCAGTCAAACCAATGAAAGACGGTTTCTGATTGGTTGCCATAGGTTACAAAATTCTGTACATTGTTGTTGCTTTATTAAAAAAAGTCCTTTTTTTTTTGTATGCAGACTTGACCTATTACTATTATGCAGCATTATACATGATGTGGATAGTAATGCTAATATTTCCACCTGAATGAAAATCTGCTAGTTTTCACATAGGCTGACAGAAAATTGCTTGAAAGCGAACGTAATGCAGTGTGGCCTTTTGAAAACATAAATTGACAGTTTCCACATTCTGTTTACCCTATGTGCTGTGATAAGCATTTAAACCTAGGTCGGAACTGATAAATCATTGTTTAGCAGTGACTAAAAGGGCCAGTAAATGGTATGAAATTGCAGCAGTGCGCTAAGCGGTTATTTGATAATGAATGAAATTGTTTGAAAATACCGTTAAAATGTCAAGTTCTTACATGCAAGGCATTACTCAGAAGAGAATGCAAACACAGAAACAGCGCTGACATCATAAATATACTGCTACAAATGCATTTATTTGAACAGAGTAGATTGCACACACAGAGCAAAGCCTTATAAATTGATACCTGAAATAATTTAAATCTGGGCATGTAATTGCATTGGTTTAACTTATTTAACTCTCTTTACAATATCATTTATAGAAGGAGATGAAAGTAAAGATAAAAATGATGATAGATACATGAAATTGCAAGGAAGTAGGAATTGTTTTTAATGTAATTATACTGTCATATGAAGTTATTATTCAAATGTAATAACAAGACAGCCAGTATACATTAAAACTCTATTACCATGGGCACACATATATATTACAATAGCAGCGCACTCATCAGTGCAATTTACATTTATTTCTTAAACATTTTTCTTGTAGATTCAAAGGCATTAAAACTGAACTTGTAAATAGTTAAAGCCACACTTTAATGCAGTTAAGCAAGTGTGTCCTATCCTGAAATGCATTTAAAATTTTGCTAGTATAAGTGCCAATATAAGGGCTTGTGTCTATGGGCTGAGATCAATTAGACTCCATTGACAGGAACATTTGACCTCCTTCAAAGCTGCATTAACCTGCTTCAAGCTACTATTGCAATCTTATTGACTTGCATGAGGAGAAAAGCAGTTCTGACATGAACGAAATCCATTGACACAGGGACTAAGTACATCAAATGTCTTGTTACATTAGCTACCCGTATCCCTCTGCACACCAAAACTATTGGAAAGGGTTGGTCAACATTCTAAGCTAATTAGGCTTTACAGCATTGCAAATTGCAGTCATTCACACAATGGTGGCTTTCTAACATCAGGGTAGAGCAGAAGTAAGTATTTCTCAAATGAAATTCTAACTGTCAAGCTGATTTTTGTTTGAGAAACTCCATTTATTTCAAAATCAAATGTTAAAATTGAACTAGCTTTCGAACAACATTTATCGAATGTTCTGATGAGATATCTTGTACAAAATTCTATCTGTATATATCCAATTTCAGGATTGTGAATTGAAGCCTCACACTCTATTTAAAATCTGGACTATTAAACAAAGTGTATCACTTTAACATCCTGCATTATTACACCACAAACCAGATGACCTATGCCAACTCTTTCACATTCATTAAATTGGCCAGCTACACCAATAAGACAAACCTTGCAGGTCACTTCTTTCCAACACCTGATACCCAGCTTAAGACTTCACAAGCGTGCTGCTGCTTCATTATCCAGTCGGCAGATTGGGGTGTGGTGGTGACAAGCTGTGTTGCTTATCTTTAGTGTAGAAGTTTCTTCCATTTTACAAGACATTCTTTATTAAAGAACAGTCTGGAAAAACAGACAAGGAGCAGAATTTTAGAAGGATGGTTGATCTATTGGTCTTTCAATTCCTTAAGTCTTCTGATGGCGGATTTCACAATGACAGCAGAGGTGGTGTTGTAGCTCCAGGCTCCGCCAGCTACGATTTTCATGCAGGAACTACAGTGCCAGATTCCAACAACCTTCCTCTTCATTTTGGTCTTGCCGCAGAAGGAGCATGTGTACTTTGCGTGTTGGCTGATTTCAATTTTCTTGACCATCTTCCTTAAGGAAGCACCATAACGAGTCCCATATTTACCCACAATGCAAACCTTCTTGGTGCGTTTGGCCATCTTCCTTTAGGACCTGAGCGGAAAGGGAGTAGAAAAAGTATTTATTGCTGGTATTTATATAGAGTCAACAATTTTTAGGTAACACTTTACATACTTCACATTCACATCAGTCCCTGCTCTCAAGGAGCTTACTATCTAAGGTGCATATCTCACATGCATACACACACTAGGGTTAATTTAGACAGGAACCAATTAATGGGGACCCCCATTGCTTCAAGGCAGAAGTGCTAACCACTAATACACAGTTTAAAAGCAATATTAAAGTCAAACGTCAAGGATTTAGGCTATTTTAAATGCTGATTAAATCACATACAAAGGATGCTGTTTCTTGATTTTTAAAGTTTTAGTTTCCTGCAGAATCAGCTTGTCTCCTTAGCAGCAGCCCTGATATTCTGTTTTAAGGTGGCTCTGTTTTAAGGGTTTTATGGAACCACCCTTGTATGTGTTAGTAATCTGTGTGTGCCTCCACAAACACAGAGGCACTCCTCTTTGCTCCCCTCTCCTCCTCCTTCCTCCCTTTCTCTCCTCCTTTTTATTATAATTGAAGTGATTGGGGAAAAAATTAAAGAAATACTTTGCTGGGTAATGCATGTTGAGTAATGGCAATCAACAAATAGATACTTCTAGGTAATTGCCGACTTTTTATTCTTTGCATACCTTCCCCATTCCCTCCTCCCCATTCTTCTCACAGTGGCCAATTTAACTATGGGCAGATTAATATCTCTCTCTTTTTTCTTCCAGGAACTCTGGCACATGTGACTAGGACATGTGACCATGCACATAATCCCAGGGGAAGGAAATGCCTTCCCCTGATATTTTGCAGTTTACAGATGAAATCTCCCAGCAGTACTGTGATGTAACCTTCCCAGGTTACATCGCTTAGGCACAAGCTCCATAACTAATGTCTAAGATGACCAGGAAGTGGAAAAACAGTAATTGTAAGTAAAAGCAAAATATATTTATTTAACTAATGAATGTAAGTTGATTTCATAACAGCATGCAGAGCTGCATGCTGATGAGATATTTAGTGAAAGGTAGTAGGTCCGTTTTAAATCTACTACGAAGTTATCTCTATTTTTTGTTTGTGAACTCACACTTTCTGTCACGTACCTGGCAGGAGACAGGTGGAAGAGGAGGCCTCTCTTGTGTCTCGTGTCCTGCTCCCCCCCGGAGGTGGAGACAGAGTGTGACAGAGGTCAAAACCGGACAGGCAGCGTGGTGGTAGAATCATGAGGCGGGAGCATGGTCGAGAAAGCCGAGGTCAGAACCAGCCGCGCTGCAAGGTACAGAAGCACAGGCAAGAGGAAGGCCAGGAAACAGGCCGAGGTCAAAGGGCAGACAGCAGGCAGAGAGGAAGTCAAACAATCCAGGTCAAAGAACAGGGTAACAGGTTCAGGGAACAATCTGAAGACCATCAGCACTGAATAGAGGTGAGATTAAGGTGAGTCCCTGAGCGTCGGACGTTTGTGCGTCTTCCTGCGCACTTCCGGTTGTGTGCGCTTGCGCACTAGAGCATGTTTTCAGGTTATTCGGAATGCAAGTTTTCCCATATGCACGGTCGCCATCTTTTCCTTACACTTTCTCAGGAAAAAAAGCCACAACTGTTTTTATCCTAACAGTTCTAGTAGCGTGCCTGTGACAGTGCCACCAACTGTGTAGGAGTTGTAGAAAGTGCAATCAAAGTCATGTCATTTGAAACTGAACCAGTCAATAAAACTTATTTTTTTAATATATTTTTTATTCAGTTGAATTACAGACCATACGTGTTCCTTTTATTGCCATGCACAATTATGCAGTCAACAATATAAATTAAAGCCAAAAATTCATCATAGCTTACTTTTAAACATGTGCTTTGAATAAACACCTATCTTTTGTAGATATACTTATATTTTGAGACAGTAGTAAAAAAAAAAAAACAACAGTTTTCTCCGGGTCAGGGCATTATCTGCAAGGAGTTTGCATGTGCTCCTTGTGCTTTGTGCTCCTCGTGTTTGGGTTTTCTCCAGGTACTTCACTTTCCTCCCACACTCCAAAAAGATGCTGGTAGGTTAATTAGCTCCTGTCTAATTCGACCATGTATGTATGCATGTAAGATAGGGACCTTAGTTTGTAAGTTCCCCAAGAGCTAGGACTGATTTGAATGAGTAATGTCTGTAAAATAAGGCAATAGTTACATAGCAAAAAAAGACCTATCTAAAGAGGAAAATGAAGAGAGAACCGGATGATATATGGATGCCCATGTATTTATCTTCTTTACATATATACAAACACAGAGTTACATGTCAAAACTGTGCTGTGGACAAATGTGATGTTACTAGAGTTGTAGAGTCTTGGAAGGTGCTGAAATCAATGCAATAGAAACGCATTGTCATTGATTTCAGCTCGTAGCTCCTAAGGAAAGATATGGGATCCTTCATTAACATGATACCATTGATCCTAGCATTAAAGCATTGAAGTAATGCGAACTGTGAAGTAATTGAAAGCTGGTTTTCTGCCAAAGAGCTAGGATACCAGAAAGCACATTTTGTATCTTTCTTTTTGCATTTGGAAATCTGAGAAATGTAATTGTTAACATTCAGTGAGAATTGCAGAACACAGTATTTTATTATCCAGTAGTAGTGGCCATAGACTTTTGACACATTTATGGCTGATACCTCCATCCACACTAGATGGATGTAGATGGAGGAATCTCAATCTCCTGTCTTCTTTATATTAAACGGCAAGTTGTTTGAGGCAGACCACTGAACAACATTTCAGACCTCCTGTAAGCTGTCTTACCACAGTTTTTGATGATTTATCTACAAATGTTATAATAGCAGTAGCATATGGGGGGGCAGGCATTCATGAGTGCATATGTTGTAATGGGAAGGACTGAGGACACAGCCCTGTGGAACACCAGTACTGATGGAGAATAATGGAATACTAAAGGCCAACATCAAGTAGCTTGGAAATTATTTTCTGATGAACTTTGGTGTTAAAAGCAGAACTATATTCAAAAGGAGTGCCCTGGCATAAATGTTTGGTTTGTCTAGATGTAAAATATTATGGCAACAGCATCCACTGTGGATCTATTGGGATGATATAATTATTCATCTTGATCCATAGAAGGTGAGAGGTGGTATTGATGTGCTTTAAGATGGGCTTTTCAAAGCATTTCATCACAATAGGTGTAAGTGCTACTGGTCTTTAGTCATTCATGCTACAATGATTTCTTTTTTTTTAACAGGGACAATAATGGTCTGTTTAAACCAGAAACAATTGACAGAGACAGAGAAGGATTTAAAATGTCAGTAAACCCTCCTGCCAGTTGGTAAGCACATATCTTATGCACTCAGCCGGTATTCCATTTGGACCTGTGGCATTCTTTGCATTGACATCATATAAAACATGCTTCACATAATTAACCTGTGGCCTAAAAGCTGGTTACTACTGGATGCAGAGGATAGGACAGGGGATAACATAATTCCAGTATGTTTGCTGTATCTCAGGACGGGCAGAAAATATTTTTTCTTTGGTGGTACATTTTAAGTATTGGGATTCGGGAAGCACCATTAGCTTTGGCAAAGTCCTCAGCTAAAATACATACTGTCAGGGTAGGTTGTATGTTGTTTATTGACTGCCGTTAATAAATGGCTCAATGCTAGCTTGAGCCATTTGTTAATGTTGACATCTGGGGCTATATAAACAGCTATTAAAATCACCACATTGAATTGATGTGTTTGTCCCTGTAGTGAGTCAAGAGGCCTGCTAACTCAATAGCCTCATCCGGTATCAATGTGGCTAGTCATGTCTAAGTTATTATTGTCACTCTAAATATTCCCATCTCACACCGTTTTGGACAAGGCACAAAATACGAGGGTCCGATAGGAACTGCCAGCATGTTAACTGGTATCACAATGGCAAGAATATATGTCACCAGCGCACCATGGAAACATAGTCAATAGACCTATGACTTATTTAAATGATCACATCACATTGAGCGCAGGTGCAATGTTTCTAGGCCACACGGGGCCTCTTCAAGGAGAGATGTCTTGCACAGCCTCAAAACATTGCTTTTTCTCTCATTATGATGTGATTGTTTTAAATAAATGCGTGGACAATTGATAAGGGATCCATGGAGTGCTGGTGATAAAGTTTCTTACTGACTGTATACAATGTTGCAAAATCCAGTATTTGTAGTGAACACATTTCAAACTTAAATTTATCATACTATTGTGATAATATCATTGTCATAATATTCTAGAGTTATATACTGTATCTTGCCATATGCTTCTCTACTTCTTACATTTTTGGGACATTCTTACCTAACCATCTTGTAAGTAATACCCTAAGGGCTATATGGGTTACCAAAGTTAATTATTACTTGTTTACTACATCTGCTTTAGCAATAAGACATTTTCACACCCCAGCATTACCTGTCTTACTATTACCTCACCTAACCAAAGGGTGTATTTATTCCAGAATCTTTGAATAAAACAACAAAAATTATATGGTTTACTTCTAGACAACCTGATCATCATTTTGAGCATTTCATTCCTATTCTTTAGATAACCTAGAATATCTATTGATAGAAATTAATAACATGAATTTGTTAAATGTTTAATAAACAACGATTATGTTAAATCTGAGCAAGGTCCAAATCACTTTTGCTACTAGCAAACTGAAAAATTAAAACTATCTCTTTTTATTAAAAGTGAAAAAATTAAGTTCAAAAACACAGCTAACAGGATAAAATATGAATCATTAATGAAATGCTATTTATGGTTATTTTATATCCATAAATTAAACAAATGGACTCACTCCAGAACTTTATTCTAGGTATTAAAAATGATGTGCACATACTATGAGCCTTTTCATTTTTCCAGGGCAGGATATTGCACTGACTAGGGTAATAACCATGCTTAGAAATGATTGCAATTTGGAAGGGATCATTTATTATACACCAAATTGGCTTGTTATTTACAGTTGGTATTAAAAATATTGAATATGGAAATGGTTCAACTTCTAAAAAATTAGTAATATTGCTAAATTAAGCTTGAGCTTCATCCAACAACAAGAGGCAATTGCTTTTAAAGTGTATAAATGGTTTATATCTAATGATTATTAAAACTAGAGTGGTGACAGCAGCTTATGCAGACAGAGGAATGCCCAGATTTGTCATTGTAATGCAGTCTGGTTATATAGTTATTGAATTCTGAATCATGTCTAAGCTTCTGCACATATTCTTCCTGACAAAGAAATCCTTATCCCAGCATTTAAAAGCAATATATTTTTTAAACAAAAAGGGCTTTATTTTGCTTATGTATAGGGCTCCTAATTTATCTAGAATAAATTGCTGTAGTTTTTACATTGGATAGTAATCTATTAGTTTACATATTTTTTTACAAATGTACATTTTTTTTTTCCAAAACAATTTTTTTATTTTCAAAAACAAACAAGTACAGTGTTTTTTCCGTATGATTATGTACATAGCATGGCGTCAATTACAGTCTTATAGCATCATATCTTAGTATACGTTATTTTTATTGTTGTTATACGGGTTGTAATTCGTTCAAAGACACCCTATTCAGTGACTTTGCTGAACAGGCTTTGGGAGATTGAGATAACAATTTTGTTTGCTTGAAGCCCTCTCCCCATACCATTCCTCTCCCTCTCCCTCATTTGACAATGAGGTGAATCAGCTTTGTGGAAGGAAAGTGCTTACCCCATAGAAGGTACCCTATTTCCTTCATTTATTTCTGGCATATTGTCATACTCCTCACTCCTCTAGTCTTGGATATTGAGTAATGCACGCCCTTTATACCAATCCCACTGTGAGAAATCTGGTCCTACTCTTTGCCCGCTTCCCCCATCTCCTGTACCACTGCACTGTAGCGCTCCATCCCTCTCCTGTCTTAGACATTGCAAAAAAAAAAAATATATATATATTTCCGATGTTTAGGTATCCCACAAGTCGGCTCTGTATTGTCGGTGGACTGTATCTGTGCCACGGATGAGTCTGCTCCTTCCTCCAGGGACGTTATACGGGATTCCGCCTCTGTGATCCTTTGTGCGTGCTGCATTAGATCCTGGCGCAGGGATTGTATCCCCTTGTGTACCGCTTTGGTCACAGCATCCTGGATGGTAGGGCGAAGTAATTTGGCCACTTCTTGACGATCAGGGGTGGCGGCCATCTTATGCTGCGTCTGTGGCCGCTTAGCCCGGACAGGAGTGCCTTTTCCCCGAGGTCCAGTACGCCGTTTAGCAAGGAATTTATCCATTTTTCTGGTACTGTAACAGGCAATGTAGTCAGCCGATCGACCTGTTCGGGATTTGGTTTGCTGTGGTACGATTTTATATAAAGATTAGCCTTAGCCGCGTGGGAGCTCTGCACTCAGCTTCCACTACATCAGGCGCCGGAACCGGAAGTCACAAATGTACATTTTAAATGTTTGATATAGCACAAGAAATGGATGAGTAATTCTTTTTTTTTCCACTGGCCAAACACACATTTCAGTTAGGAACCCACTTAATTGTGGTAAAATTTGCTCAAGAGATCAAATAATCTTCAAAATGTGTGTGTGAGTATGCTTTTTGTTACAATATGACATTTTTTTTTGTGAAAAAATAATTCTATGGACAGAATATCCTAGAGCCTAGGGAATGTGTTTAAGTTATTGTCAGTGGGAAGATAGTACAGCACAGCAGTCATGGTGAATGGATATTTCTTGTAGGCAGCAAACTCAACAGCTGAATCTTGCAGCTGGAAGGGACATTGGCAGTAGTTAACACAGGCAGCAGCTTCAGATGGTGATGGTGGTGGTTATGGACCATGGTGATTTTCATACTTAGCAGCTACTAACAGTAACATCAGTGATGGCAGAGTCGGTGCTTATAAGGTGCCCTCAGGAATGGGTAGAACAAAGCTACATTATTTAGGGCATCTTTATTTTTATGATGATTCATTTCTTGATGCTTGCAGAAGGCTGGCAGAATAGCAACTGTATGGCAAACTGAGAAAATCCATTTCACTGCTCCAGGCTTCAAACCCAAAAACCCATGGTGTCATGGGTTAAGGGTTATGGGTTTGGGGACCCTGGTATAATCAAGAAAAGCCTTGATAATCCTCTCTATTCTCTGCATATAGCCTATTGGCAGCCATTTGCATTTTTCACCCAAGGTTCATGAATGAAGTTAGGCATAGCAGTGTCTAACCTTGTAAGTGCTGTATATGAAGGGACAGAGGCACAGAGTCAGACCACTAAGGACTTAAGTCTAATCACTAAGCTCATTCTTGGCAATAACAGATTTTTCAGGCTCATCAATGCTGCAAAAAACCTGCATTTCTCATGTTTGTGGGTGCTGCTCCATGTTTTGGCTGTGTTATGGACCTGGACACACAGAAACTAGTCCAGATAGTTAGATAAATTACTGACAATGTGTTTATACAGGGTGTTGGCAGCAATAGGACAAATTTGACGGACAACACAACACACAAAATATGACTGCCACCATACCTATGCTGGTACCATTTGGAGTTACCGGTATATGTCAATCAGAAAACCTCCCAAACTATCCCCGTTTCTGGGACTCAACAAATGTTACCACACTATTTCCTATATACAAAATTAAGTTATAAATGGCCACCATGCATAATTTACTATAAAATCACAGTTTTATTACAAAGTCATATAACCATCATCTGAACAAACAGAAAAGCTTCTCATGAAAACACCATGATAGTATTTAAAATTACTTCAAACTGTATCCTCTGTTGTATAATATCAATTAGTCACTTAAAAAATAGTTATACATATGTCCTAATAGATGGAATCCACATTAACTCTGTGTTCAATATACCACATAGTTCTACAGTTATCCTCAGTATCCCATATGGGGAGGCCTTTGATGATTCATATGTCTCATTTTAGACATCCAGCATTAGAGGTGCAGGGTGAGTATTGTATTCATTACAACTCCAGAGGATCCAGCATCAAGATTGAGTCACGATATCTGTTCACATATGTCTTTCCTCCTATAGTACAGCGAGGCAATTGACATTTGAATGCACATTTCTATGCACTAATAAGACACATAAGCCAGTCAGGCACGTGACATCTGAATGTGTATTTATATGCGCTGATGTGACACAGCAGGGTGAATAAGTATGTATCACAGCTACTACTTACCTCCTACTGTGGGTTTGTGAGTCCTCAGCAATCTTTAACATCCCACATTTCACGATGTGTCACTTACTTTCATCTCTCACCAGGTGCTGTGTTCCATCCACTGGTCCTACATTAAAACAGGATGCAGGGGCTGGCAGGAGGAACCAGAGCACACGGGATTAGATATTTGACATACCTAGAAGTGTGTTGGATGCAAAAGTTGTTGCAGAGGCCATAGTTCTTGAGGAGAACCAAGTAACGACTTTCTGGCCCCTAAGGGGTAATTATTAAGAGCAGGGATGAATGGAGTGATTTAGGTGAAACCGATTTCACCAAAGCAGAAACTCTGTTTTGCTCATCAGGCTGCTTTAGAAAAAAAAAAATACTTAAAAAAAAGCTCTGCTCATTTTTCCCTTATTTAGAGGGTGTGGGGGATTTTTAGGTGTATTTAGGGTAGTTTATGTCATTTAATGTTCTTTATATTTGTTTTTTCCCCCTTTTTTGTATTTGATAGTTATATATATGTTTTATTTAAATGTTTCCACTTTTGTTCTCTGTGGGAAAATTAAAACTAATGAGGGAGTTTAATAAAGAACTATTTATTTGGCACAAGTACAAGTTCAGGATAGGTAAATTCTCAATTTCGCTCATCCCTAATGTTACCTGAAATGAATATAACTAGAGATATGACTACATTTATATAGGCCTCCACACAGGGCCGGACTTACTCTCTCTGCTGCCCCGGTTCCTCTATGCGCCCCCCTCCCTCCCCACCAACCCCCCTATGGAGAATGGCAAATGGATGGTGGGGGCGGCAGGGTTAGTTTTAATTTTTATTTATTTTTTTACTTTTTTATAAAATGTTTAATTTTTATTTATTTTTTTACTTTTTTAATTTTTATTTATCTTATCCTTTACTTTCTAATTTCTTAAATAATTTTTGTATCTTATTATGTTGAACTTTTTTATCACCTTTTTATTTTAATTATTTATTTTACCTGCTTTTTTCCTTAATTTTTATTTTATAATTTTTTTAATCAATTTTTATTTTTTTATTTCATTTTTTTTCACTTAACTTTATTGCTATCTCACAGGAGCTAACAAGCCCCTTTGTGATAGCATTTGAAGGTGACAGGTTCTCTTCAACCTCTCTCTGTTGAACCTGTCACTTCCTATACAGGAGTTCTAGCACAGTATTGAGAGGGGAGCGGAGCAGACGTTCTCCAACTCTGCTCCCTGCTCTCCATCCTGAAGAGAGGATCTCTGGCTGGTGGGGAGTGAGGTAGCCAGTGGGGAGGTGACGGGGTTTGGGGGAGCACGTACGAGCAGGCTGCGCTGTACATTTAGCTCTGCTTGCCCAAAGCAGGGCTAAAATTACAAAACAACTACCCGCCCGGCACCCAGAACTTCATGTCCCACGCGTCGGGCGATAGGAATGCCTGCCGTCCCTCTGCTCCCTGCTGCCCCAAGGCTGGGCCGGCCTTGCCTCCATTGTTGCCACTGGTCTATCCCACTGTTTGTGTATATGATTTGTTATTGCTTAATCATTTCTTTGTACATAGAATGATTGCTTGTTTGCCATATATAGGTACTTTTTTTAAATTATATACATGTAGATGACAAGACATATAACAAACATAGATAACTGTTTGGGTATCTTTTTATATTTACCTGTTATATTGCATGTGGGGGTCCCTTTCTGGTGTTCCAAGAGATTCCTTTTCCCCTTAAGTGTCTGGCTTGATATAGAGTTCTCTTCCATTGGCTTACATAGAGTGGCACTGACTGGTGGGCATCTATCACCAATCTAATCAAACTGGTGTTTGTATACTTTCAAATGTCTTTTGTTATGATAAAGCTTTCCCCTTTTCATGTAAAGTTTTAAGGAACTAACCGCCCAGAAACTTGGAGGGAAAAAATGTGCAGGTGTTAAAGGACATTTCCCAGTCAATTTATGCACCAAAAAAGGCCAGCCAATCCTAATATTTTTTTGAACAAGGGAAAGCTGGGATGCTCACTATGCAAGATAATTTTTACTTTGCAGGGGACGTTTCCTTTGGCATGGTGAATGTGGTGAAATTAAACATTGCAAACACAATTAATCATGTGCAAGGAAAATGAAAATAAACTAACAAAGAACAAAAAGTATTTTCCTTGCACATGCAGTAGAGCTTCACCTTATTCAATAAATTAGCAGGGAACGTCCCCTGCTCAGTAAAAATCCCCTTGCAACGTGAACAGCCTATCAACCCCAGTGACACACTAAGCAGTGAGGCTGAAATCAGGATGACAGCGTAAACCTTACACTTTCAAAAACAAGTTAGCAGTGGCTGCTCTGTTATTTCTATTATAACAGATTGCCTTTAAAACAGTATTAGACTCTCAAACCTTTTCCAATAATCAATCCGGATCAGTGGCGGAGCTAAGGAACAAAGGGCCCTGGTGCAAGATTTTTTTGGCCCCCCTCCCAAAAACCTACAAACACAGCGCTCTCCTTCCGCAGCGCTCGGCCGGCTGTCACTTTCTCTCCTCCCCGCTAGGACACAGAGCAGCACCCAGCGGGGAGAAAAGAAAGCACGGATGTGCCGCTGTTTCGGCAGAAAAATGGCACTTTCGGCGGCCGATATATGGTGCATCCCTAATATTTACAGCAATGCAGAATGGCACAGGCTATAGAGGACTACACATCCCAGCAATACTTTATATAACAATAGCATTTCTGTATAAAGTACTGCTGAGATTTGTAGTCCTCAGCAGGCGATTGCTTGTAAGTCATACAGCAATCGCCTGCTGTTAAAAGCGGTACCAAGAGCACGGCTGCCGAAGCAGCCGTGTTCTTGTTTTAACCACTTCTGCGGGCCGCGGTCCATAGAAGTACTGCGGCCCGGAAGTGGTTAAAGTGACATTAAAGTAAATTTTTTTTATCCCTGCACCCAATGTTAATGTTAGCACTTACCTTAACTGATGTCTCTCAATCCGATCTTCTTTCCTGATGTTTTCATCTGTCCTTCCAGCGGTGCGGCGGCTCTCCGATCCAGCGCTGACTTCTCTGTCATTGCTGGCACTTCCTGTCCCATGGTGTCTGCATGCAGGTGCATGTGTCCATATACTTACCTTGCGTCTCTCCTCGTCTCCCGCCCGAAAATCCTAACTGCGCATGCGCCCGCCCCAAGGTGCTTTATGGCCGCCCGAGCAGTTTTGGATTTTCGGACGGGAGCGCGCGGCGAAGACGGGGTAAGTTTAAACCGCTGTTAAAGGTTTTGTTTAAAAAAAACAACACTTTTTGCATATATCTACTGATTGCTACCCTCATATATATGCAAAAAAGCCGGCGGGTTTAATAACCCTTTAATAGTCACCTGATCCCTGGAACGACCAACAAGCGCAGACTCCCGTCTCTCACCCTGTCAGAATATGCATACAGAGCGTTCGGCAACTATTTAAACCGTCGCGCTTTGTGCAGCTTCTGAGAAGATTTGCTATTAGCATAGCGATGAAGCCGGCTGCACATTTTGCATCGCTCCCGCTACGCTAATAGCGTATCTTCTCAGAAGCTGCACACAGCGCGCCGGTTTAAATAGTAACCGACACGCTCCGTATGCATATTCTGGCAGCGCGAGAGGAGGAACACTGCGCTTGTTGGTGGATCGGATCTGGATACCGATCCGGCGGCCGGCAACTTGCTGGGCCCCCCCAGAGCCAGAGGCACCGGCGGTAGTTCCACCACTGATCCTGAGTTTTTAAGGCAACTTAAAAAAACAAAATTCCTTTACAGAAAAAAGTCTTCAATAATAAGAATATTCCCCCAAAAAGGCAAGAGATGAGGGGTACCTGCCCAAACATGTAGTAATCAAAACAGATTCTAATCCTAATAAACACTTTTAAGTTAAATGAAGAACTTGGATTGGATGGGGGGAGACAGGTACCTACCACTGCAATTAAAGGAAAGCAGTTTGCTAACTGACCTTAATCTCTCCATGTGCAGTTTGTCAGCTCCCCCTATCCTGTTCCTGCAGCAGCTTCACTGTATTTGCATTATCATTGCTCTAAACCCCTCCTTTTTTAGTGAGAGGTCTGGCTTATCAAAACACCCTCTTTTTGGCCCTTCAAAGCCTGTTGTCTATGGTTAAAGGGTAATGTTAGCCAAGTAAGGATGAGGTTTGGTCTCATAATGAACTTGGTGGCAATACCTCAGTGTGATAAACTGACATTTTGTAATGCATACACTGAAACAAGTAAAAGTTTTGCTATCTTTTTTTAAGGCCACACACTAAACACTAGTGTTCTCTTTTTCCTAATGCATTTGCAAACAACCAGAAGAAAATGCTAACAAGCCATCATCCATTACCTAATTATATTTATCCAGACAGAGAAAATTGAAAAAAAGTCAATGGCAGAAAATATTGTTTCTCATTTGGCAAACAAAGACTAATTTTACAGCCTAATTATTCCTAGTAGTGCTATGGAAAGAATTTTCTGTTAATCATAGCTAAGATATTTCTCTGAGGTTTGAAATGTGAGTTGACTTCCAATTAAGACTTGTTCCCCTCTTGTAGTAGAGTCCTCTAATGGGATTTAAATGCTTGTGAGTCTATGTTGGAGCCAAAGATACTGTATGTGTTCCCATCACAGAGATAAACTGTACCACTATACAAAGCATAATAGGTCTGGCTTTTGTTTCCATTGTTATTTTTACATATTTCTTTTAAAACATGTCTTTAAAAGAACAGCGTCAAATAAGCAAGACTTCTCATATATAATAGTCAACCTAAGATACAAAGAGAATTAACTTATGTAAAAGTACAGGTGTACTATACTGTACTATACAAAGCAGTGCAATGATACTTCTCCATATGCCACAAACTGGTGTGTCCAAAAGCCACATTGTTGCATGCTTTTTTATCACCAGCACCTGGTTATTAGTATGACAGCTACATTGTACATATGAATTTATTTGTACTTTATTTGTTATCTTACTAAGACATTATCACTTTTGCCATTGGTTGCTTGGTGAGACAAGTCCATAGACAATGCAAAGGCATTAACACATAAATTGCCACTTCATAGGAAGACTATTATTAAAAAAGTTAAAGCAGAATGAAAGTGTTACCTTTTGCATTATCCACATTTCATATCATACATATGCCATCTTGCCTAATTTATTCATCAGCATTATTGGGAGATTGGCCAGTGTTCTGTGTAGTGTTGGTGTCTGCCCCTTATTCAAATACAGAAGCATATTGGCATAGTAAGAGGAGGTTGTGGAAAGCCAGTGACCTCTGCGCTGTTTGGCCTGTAGAGCTGAAGTCAAAAGGTCATAGAGAATCCCAAGTCCTGCACTGTGCCTGCACAGCAGCTATGTAACCTGGAAAAACCACAAGACACATAGGAATTGATTTACTGAAGGCAAATAGGCTGCTCACTTTGCAAGGCAATTTTACGTTGCAAGGTAATTGTCTCTTAGCTTAGTAAATGTGGTGTAAATTCACATTGCAAAGAATACACAATCAGAAGCAAGAGAAAATAAAATAAAAACTGTGTTTTTGCTTGCACATGATTGGTTTATGGAAGTCAGCATAGCTTTGCCTCATTCGCTAAGCTAAAGTGAAAATTCCCCTGCAAAGTACAAATTCCCTTGCAAAGTGAACAGCCTATTTAACTTTAGTAAATCAGTCCCATATTTTTTCAAGTGTGCATCCATGCACTATTTTAACTTGCAATTTCAGAGTGTTTGCATAAAAAAAACCTTTATTTTCTGTTTCAACCTTAACTAGGTATTGGGTTTTAAGAAAAATACTTTATGCAAATGTTTCTTTTTAATTCTGCGTCCAGAAGCGCCATTCCTAAAATCAAATAAACCAGGTTATAAACTCTCACATAATCTTTATCAATAAAATATACTTAGTAGCTCTAATTGTACAAAGAAACTGCATTAGGTTCCACAGTTTAGTCTCATTTATGATTTTATATATTTAACCAGTGCTGTTGTTTCATTTGGAAACATGCTAGGCCCCATGTCTGGACGTTATTAAGATGTGAATGAATGTGAATGGTGTCTTATTTTTCAGCAGATCTCATTAATACCTTTTGAATCCAATCTTTCCACTTCATTAAACAATGGTGCTGTGTTCTATTTTATTGTGCTTCTTCAATAAGTGTTGTGATATTTGTTTCTAAATTAAAATGAGAGATTATTCTATTGCGTGGCAATTTATTTCGGGTAAATAAGGATAAATGGGCACGTTGTGTTTTTTCGTTGTTGCTTTCTAATTTCAGTAACCCATTAAATTAAACAATCTCAACATTTGACATGCATTTTACATATTCGTTACAAGGCAAGAATGAAGTGTTATTAAAGTGGAAGGAATATTTAACAGTCTATTGCAATTTAATTAACCTGAAATAGCAATAATGAAACATCTCTATTAAATATTTAATTGGAATTGTGGTAAAAGGCTTTTACATTTATGTGAAACCACCTTTGGCTTTTAATAGAATTCTGAATAATATGTGCCATTGACATGTAATTAGCTTGCAATAACATACTTGTTAACTGCCAATTAAATGCTTATTAACTATCCAATTAATTTATTAGAAAGATTAATTTGTCACTTGTTTGGGTAAAAAAATGGTAAACAAGTGTTTATTTCTTAAACGTATGTACATGCATCTTTGAATATACACATGTAAACAAGGTTAACGTTGGTGGTATTTTATTTTCACGTACATTTTCCTAGATACACTTTCAAACTTTCCATTACTTAAAACCTTAATTATTACTAAATACTAACACTTATGCCATAAATATAACAATATGATGGTTTATTATAATGATAATTTTTATGAAATAATCATGTGTTCCAGAAACCAATTACACTATATAAGGTATGTGATCAATAAACAGTCATTTTCATTAAAGAAGGAAGATTAGTTTAAGTGGAAAAATCCAAATTCCATCAAATCTATTCTTTCTCTGCTTTGTCAAGCAATCATTTTTGAGCCAAAGATTGTTTGAAGTGGTCAAATCTGTGATTGAGTGACTGTTTATTATTACATGTATGGCCAGCAGTAAAGAGAGAAGTTTTATACATAAAGCGCCTTAGGATCCTGGAAATCATATAGATGTTTTTAACCAATACCTTCTGTTTATTTTTTGTTTTGGGTTTTTGGGAATCTATATTTATATTTTTTTCTGAATGGCTAAGATCAGTTCTTGCATCAGTTCCCTGATTAGCGGCACTGGTAAGATTGTGGTGGTGACACACAAGTTTACAGAAGCTTCTGCAAGGTCACACAGAGTTTTTATAATTAATGCCCACCATGACTGCAGTCTGCTACAAGCTGAGAATTCCCAGAAGTTCTCACTGTGTTTGATAAATGAGAATGAACAGATTCTCTGTCCAGTGATTTGCACAAACATTTGTAAAAAATTGTCCTTTCACTACCAATGCAATGAATATTCAATCAAAAATAGCCTCTTGCAGTCTTTTGTGTATTGAGATTGAGTTTACCTGCTGAAAGATGTGAAATTTATTTCTCTGCCCTTTGACCATCATACATCACTTTCTCACCCTTATCTGTACAAAATAATAAGCATACTTCTAAGGGTCTGTAGAAGGGCTGTCTGGGAGATGTATATTTGCTGACATGTAACCTGACTACAGCCAAACATCATTGCCTCTGTGACTGATTGGAGGGCAGCCCTTACTTAACAGTTTTATATCCCTCCTGCAGCTGAGCTCCTTGACCATGCTGGCTGAGCTGACACAGTCTTTCAAGTGCTGTTACCAGTTCACTGGTTTTCTTGTATAAAGAGGCCCCTCCTCATTTAAACCTCTTCATCTTGATCACTGCTGATGACCTATCAGTAATATCAAGCTGGTTGAGCATTTGGCTGAAGGTTAAATAAATCCAGCCTGGCTATTTGCATTTTTTTACTCAAGAAGGAGAACAAGAGATCTGACTTAATATTCTTACCAAACTGTCAGACATTTGCTGCAAGTGGTTATCACTTAGGAATGGGACTGCATTTACACACTACCCTATCAACATACAGTATTTGTGTAGAAAAATGGTTAAATCAGGGAAAAGCAAGATATATATATGGACAATACTGGAAAATATACAGTAACTAGGAGAAAACAATATTATGGTAGCGTTATGCAGTTACTGTACCACTGAAGTATTATGTTAATGAGTAGTAATGAGCATGTTCCCAGGACATTAAAGGATATGTGAAGTACGTAAAAGGATATGTGAAGTAAGTAAAGCAAAGGACTGTAAATTATTCAAAATAACTTTCTATACCTGTAATAGAAATAGTTTTGCACAAGCCACGTATGCATGTCTTTAGTTCTGCTAATAGAATTATGCATAGAGTTGTGCATGACCATACAATTTTGTGCAGGCACATGCACGGGTGTGCATGGACACTCATTGTGAATAGTGGTGGCATGCAAACTATTTAAGGCCGAGATCTGCAGGTCTTTAGTGGTGAGAGATCTTCAACTGTAACCTGTGATTTGTGACCTGTGCTTCTGCTTTTGATCTTCAGTTACCAACCTGGCTTGTTCCCTGACTCTTTTGTGGCTCTATTCCGTTTTCTATTCTTCTCCTGTGTTGATTTCAGCTTGATACCTGATTTTGCATGCATGCTTGGTGGCAGATGTGCACAGATAAGCTTGGAGGCACGCATTAGTGTGCAGGTGCACACACATTAGCATACAAACCAAATGGCCTATATAAAAGGGCATGTGGTATGGAAAAATTGAACTGTAGTCATCAGCTTGCTGACTTCCTGTGACCTGATCTATTATTCTGCTTACCTGTGAATAACCCGGCCTGCTTTCTGCTTTCTCTCTGGACCTTTGCCTGCCAATTGTGTCCTCAGCCTGCCTACTGGACTGTGAATTCTGCCTTCTGCTCTGTGTCATTCTGACTGGCTGTTACCGACCTTGGCTTGTGACCCTGACGCTGCTTTTGGTTCCTGATTTGGTACTTCGCTGCTTGGTTGTTACCAACCTTCACCTGTGTGCTGGCTATGCTCCTGCCACCTGCTCTGGTACCTCGATAATCTGGTATTGGTTTCTGGTCCTGCAACATAATCATCTGGTCCACGCACCTGACCTCTGCGCAGATTCAGTCACGCCTGCAACACTGCCACTCATGCCACTCGGTGTCCATAAGCTCCCTGTGACCACTTTCAGGAGTGTCAGACGAGTTGTGCAAAAGAAGCGCCCTCATCAGCTGAGTGTCCGTCAAGGTGCATGACAGCAACAAGAAAACAGGGGAATGACAGTATCACAGGTATTTACTAGTAAATGAGTGTGCAGTGGAAAATAAATCATGTACAAGATAATATATTACAGAAGGATTGCATAATTTAAATATACATTTTAGGGTTAACCTACACTTTTTATGAAGCAAGATCGGTACATAAAAATGTATGATTTTGTAAATTTTTGCAGCGTGCCGTCACTTCTAGATAGACAAAATTGTGAGAAAAATCTTGTTATCTAGAAGAAATACTATGACATGTTTTAGACTTTAAACATGTCATCAAAATTGCCAAAAATACATCCATAATTTTTTTTTTAAAGTGGAAGTAAACCACTAGAGCAAATGCAAAATTTTGGGCCCCTAAGAGCTTTTTGACATAATGTACAAGTATGTACAGCATATTTTCACAAGATGGTACACTTACACAGCAAAACAATCACTTTCAGTGCTGAGATATCCACTTACCCCACTATGGCCAGCACTTCCATCTTCACCCTGTTTTGTTCTGGGTTTGATTGGCCAGACCAAAGTGATGTAACTCCCATGCATGCGCACAGGAATTACTTGTAGTGCATTAGGCAGTCTATCCAAATGAATAGGCGACCTTAAAGTGACACTAAACTCAGGAGTTAGATCTTAAAAATACATTCAATTACCTTAACTATTAACAAAATTGTATCTAACTTGTGCATCACTCATCTCTGAATTCGTGCTGACACTGACTTTACAACACACACAGGGACAATGGGGAACAAAAGTAGCTACCCTCCTCAAGTAAAGTTGCCACCACGCCAAGCTCACTCATGTGATGGACTACAATCTCAATACAAATTAGTAAACTAAACACGAGATTGTGTTAAAAAAGGCCCAAATACTGAGCTAAGTGGGATGGCTTTGGTGGATAGCAGAGGCCTGCACTTGTGGGATAGTGCCATCTGGTGGAAAAGGAAGGGTGTTCACTCCACACCTCTGTAAGCTGCTTCTGCCCTGGACAAAATCCTGCCTAACTAATGTTGTGCCTCTCCCTCACTTTCCTCTTCTGCAATCTCTGGCAGCCAGATAGGGTCTGTCTCTATGTCATCCTTTCCCTTCTCATTGCCCGAGCCCTCTTAGCAGTTAGCTGCAGCTGCAGGAACATTATTGGCAATTGTTTCTCTCTGCCTGCTGTCCCCTCCCTCTATACTATTGGCACTCTCTTTCTCCACAGTCAATAGCAAGAATTATTGTGCATCCTCCTGCATTATGTTTCTTATGCTGTTCTTAAATAATTCATCTGATTCCTTAATGCCAGTTTTCAGGGCAAATGGGGGATTAGCTGAGGAGGAGGTTGAAGAAGAGGGCGCATTTGCAGCTGAAAATGTACTGCTCTGCAGCTTGTAAGAGGATGAGTAAGGCTTGGTTATTCATTCCACAGTCTACTCCAGATGTATAGCATGCCCACAGCCAGAAAGAAAAGGCAGACATGCCCTGCTTCTTAAAGATCGTCTCAACCATTTTTATTTTCTGCTGAAACAGAACCTGCTTGCCCTCTACAACTTGAGCATGAAGAACAGCTGCTGATCCCTTTAGGTGTCCTAAACATGATTGAACTTCCAGTACATTCTTCCAAAAAGAAACCTGAAACACTTAACCCCAATATATATATATTTATATACATATTAACCTAAAGTAGTATTAAACTCTCAAACTTTTAAAAAATAAATAAATCCACAGAAACATTGTCCAGCAAAGCATTGCTTTACATTTTTGCCCAAACACTTACAATCATCATATTTCTGAAACGGTGCTTCTAGTTCTCTCTGCTCCACCACCCTGAACTTCCTGTCCAGTACAAGATCACAAGGGACAGAACAGACTACAGCAACTGTTCATCTACTAGCTTGTGAAGAAGGGAGGAGGGGAGTAGCTTGATTTGCTGATTCTGTGTGTTTGTAGAGATGCACACAGCTTACTAGCACACACAAGGGTGACTGCATAGCACTCTGCTTGAGAAAGTAGTCACTCTAAAACAGGAAGTCTGAACTGGTGCTCAGGAGACCATCTGATTCTGCAGAAAACTAGAACTAATAAACATCAAGGAGAATGTGAACACGGTGAACACAGAGATGGGTACACAGTATCATGTAACCCTAACACACTGCAGTTCATGGGGTGATGGGGTACAGACTGTGTAGCCCACCACACTGCAGTTCATTGTAATAATGTAGCACAATACAGCACTTTATATTACAATATTTAGCCCAGGTTAGTTAAAGTACTGTATAATAGCAACTTTCTCTCCCTGCAAACAACACACAGTCAGCTGGACTTATCTACCTCAAGTCTCCACACGCACTGACAAAAGGCTCCTGGAAACCCTGACTTTTATAGGGAAGAGGGGGAGAAAAAAAATCAATTATTAGCCCTTCTAAGCCACCTGACTACAATTCAGAGGTCAGGAACTGCATTGTTGGTGACTGGCTGCTTCAGCAGTGAATGCATGCATTCGTTTGCTGTTTTCTCAAACTGCGATTCACGTTGAACTTCCGGTTGAGCTGAATTTAAACTTCATCCCTAATGCAGTCCACAAGTGCCCCATTTAACATAATTGATGCAAGTATGATCCACTGTTCCTGAAAAATGCCATGTAGCCATCACTGGAGAATATACATGTAGACATGATGTGGCTGCAAAGAACAAATGATAAACTAAAAGTGAAAGCAACTTTTGTATTATTAAAGTATGGCCATTGTTTATGATACAGAGTGCTTTAGCAAACTAGTTAGGGTTTACATTTACTTTAGGGTTTGGCCTAAATGCATTTTAATGTCTAACAACATGCATAGCCAAAGGTGACACTGTTATTCCAGTGACTTTTACCAAAGTTGATGTACATTGAAACCAAAGTCTAATTCCAGTAAGGAAACAGTTCAGTAGTGTAAAAGCTACCATTCCCACATGAGCCAGATTCATTAATAGATCTATAAATATAGACTGTAGAGGCATTGCCCTAATAAAAGCAGGGCATTGCTAGCCATTAATTACTAGTGGCAACTTGGCACAAAGTATAGAAAGCTTATGAATCAGAAATGCAAATGTTAAGTAGAATCAAGTGTGAATTATGACAGATAATAGCACATAATCTGTATGTACTTTAAAATGGCAAAATCCACCAGTTCATTTCAATTACTCATATTTTTATGTAATCATATAAATTCGATTAAGTGTGGATTTCCAAAGTATGGTTTTCTAAAATACAGCTTTCCGATGTCTCAGAGCTTTAAAATATTGAAACGTTTAGCAGCACTCTCTTTCCCAAAGATTACCTGACCAGGTATACAGAGATGTGAATTTGTATTTGTAAATCATGCCTATTTAGCACACTTGTGGAGGCTTTCATTTCAACCAGCAAAATTTTGAGTTGTCACTGGAACAGGAGTAGAGGAGAAGTCCTACAGTGGGGACACATGTTGCAGTGACAGCTGTCACTTTGGAGAGATTTCCTCTCACTTCCTGTAGTGGCCATGGGATGGGAAGTAAAGGGAAATCCAGTGGCGATCTCCCCAGATTACAAAAAAATTTGACTGGAGTTTTGACCCAAAAACAAAAATGTAACACATTGCAGCTTAGCATTCTTTAGTGGAGGTGGGTGTATAATTTTCATTTATGTTAGTTTTGGTAATCATGCAAATAATATACTCGCTGTCCTATTGTGGATATGTTCTCTTTTCCACTTGGTTGCCACCCAGGTTGGATTTCATGGACTTCATGGGGGTGATTTACTAACCTAAACACACGCACGCACCAGGTGCGTGTGATTTTTACACAGCAAAACGTATTTATCAACCAAAAAGTCTCTAAAAGCATATTTCCACTAATGCCATATATGGAAAAATCATGCACATGATGCATATATAATGCTGCTTCACAGTTTAGGCAAAAATGGTTAGCTCATGCATTTACATTCCTGCATTCATCAACGCAAGCAACACAACATAGAGGTAATTTACACAACATCACCTTGCAATTCAGGCAGGGCTTTGCACAACACACCTGCTGGGTGTGTACACACTACAAAGGTGTCTAGATTCCACCAATAGATCATGCTGGGAGGGAACACACTACAGAGGTGTATACTTGTTCGTGGCGTGTTTATAAGGTTAGTAAATCAACCCCCATGGGTCAGATGACAGGAATCTACAAGGACACTGCCTTTCTGGCAATATCAACAGATATCTTCTGTACTTGCTAAAATTTGTTTTTAGCCTAAAAAGAAAAAAAATGTCACCCCAGATAAAGACTGTTTAGTTGCAACATGTTCCATTTTTGTTCTTGGGTTTAGTTATCATTTAATTTAATATTGTGCAGAGAGAAGGAAAAATCAGTTACAAGCCAATGCATAGGGCTGCCATCAGGGTACAAAGTCAAGATCATATCTGCCAGACTTGTATGTTTGTGTTTATGGAGGAGGGACAGTGTAGCATGAAGGAAATAATAGTGATCAGGCTGGAAATTTGGACCCTGATGTAATCGTTTATGGAATGAACCTGACAAAAAGGGTTAACTCTTCATTGTCAAAAATCTTGTATCTAAAGAACAATTTAACGTTGAACTCCTTAGGAAGGTATAGAAAATAGAGATAAACATGTATGTAAATACAAAGTTTTTGAATTTACTGCACTTTAATGTTAGTGTCATAAAAATGTTAGAGCAAAAGAAGCTGTATGAGGTTATTTAGCATAGAAGAATTGATGGACTAATGTCTTTATTCAACCTCAAATACTATGTAACTATGTAACTATGTATTCAGGGGTAAGGGGGATGACACATCATGATTTCTGACGGTGGCTCTACCAATGTTCATTAGACTGACTGCATTAGAATATTGAAATCTTATTTATGACTACTTATTATGGACATTCAAACACTATTATTCTATGTACCTTTAGTTCAGATTCAGTATGTAAACTTCCTGCAGCCCCAGTAAAACAGCACATTTTATTACTTCCCTTTTCTTGAGAAACTACTGCTCACACCTTCCTTTGTTAGCTTCCATGTTTCTTTCCTGTGCAGGAAGTCATTCTGCAACACCAATGTAAGAGGGCATTGTTGGATGATTGGGGCTCTGTACTGGGATGCATGAGAAGCTTGTTTTCCAAGAAAGCATTAAAATGGATTCCTCCACCATAACGAAAGCTTAATGGTGTAATGGGTCATTTGTGTGTTTACTAAGTAATGAAATTGACATTTTTTTGCTGAGGCCACTAGGACACATTCACACAGATGAAATGCACATATTTGAGCTACCTGCCAGATGTATTATATTTCTGAACATTCATTCTTGAGATTTACACAGCCCTACCACAAAGTACATTCATCCTGCAAACCTGACTTTACTGCACTGCAGTGATGTAAAATAATTTGTCTTGTTCTTGCCCCGAGGCTGCAATTGGATAGTGAATTAGAAGCAGCAGACTGATAATGTCACTCTGCTCTGTGCTTCTGTCTGCATGATTCTTTGTAGCACATGCAGCACAGCTGATTGATTCCTTGTACTGCTTCTCCCTCAGAGAAATGCATGAGACTTACCGGTATATAAGTCAAATTAAAGTACTTTTTAAAAATACACATAATGATTTGTTTAATAAACACCTGCCTGCATACATTGGTGTTTCTATCTGTTGAGCTTTAAGCCATCTCCAGGTGCACAATAAAACAGTCTCAGACAATGTAATTGCTATAATGCTCAAGAATATAGGGGTCCTCTACTACCTGGCTGTATAATGATTTATCCAAGCACGAACAGCATTTCAAATAATAAAATGAACATTATTTCAGGTATGTTGTTCACAGTATGAGGCACACTTTGTTATTTTTTAGATCTGAACAAGATGGATGTTCTCAGTCTATGGGGCCACATAATGATTTTGCTGGAATTTTTTTTGCTGTCTTGTCACTATAATGTTTGGCCTTGGCTGTGTACGTTGATTATTTTAAAGCATCTTAATTTGTAACTGAAAACTGGGGAATTTTATGAACCATGTAATGGGTATGATAAGGATAGGCTTGAACATATCCTATTTTTAATGTTAAACCTCCCACACACATAACATGCTGTGTCTCTGTTTGTATATTCTATAATTACAGCATATTAAAATGAATAAACAATCTATGCTGGGGGAACTCATATAAAAGTGTTGTGTAAACAATTGCAGATGCACTCCACAACATGTCACATAAATATTACACTATCAAACACAAAATGTAAATGACAACACATATGCTGTAATTGGAAATGTTATTATACATTAGTGAAGTCGCCCATTTGTCTAATCATAATCAGTTCCAATAAAATCTCATTTAGGAAAGTTGAATGAGGTTCAGGGTGGATGCTTAGAAGAACTTCTAGGCTGTGATCTCTATCTATTTATAAGGGAAAATGACGATACCATTTCACATAGCTCCTGGATAAATTGCCTTTATTTTACTTATTACTCAAGATCATGTCACATGGTATAATGTTCTGTTTTACAGAAAGACTGATGTAATATTCTTTCTTGCCAAGCTCTTTCTCCTCCTGTGTTATGGATTTAAGCTAGGAGCAAAATGACTGTGCACGATAAGCAGCGTTAATTCACCTTGGAGAACAGAAAGGGCACAAGTCATTTTACCCAAAGCAAAAATTTAACTGAACGCCTACCTGGAACAAACATGCCCAAAGAATATACACTAACATGAAATAATTATATATTGAGTAGATGTAGCTATTTCTATATTTTACAAGTGCATACAGTGATCACCAGAACATATCTACTGAGTCACTGGCCCCAAAGTGAGTTATAACAAAACAGTTCCTGGGGCTTCTTTGCATTTGCAGGAGTATAAGGTCAATTCACAAAAGTCTTACCGCATGTATTATGTACTTTACAGTATGTGGAAATCACAAAAAGGTTTTCCCAACATTAATTACACATATACTGCATGTGTTATTTCTTGGTGTATTTTACCAAATGATGTGGTATTTACCACTGGGTACATTAAAAATGTGTGTACACGTCAGTGCACAAAAGAATATCACTCCTTAAAGTGAACATGAGCTTTGTCATGCAAAGTAAAGCAACAGGTTTACTATAATGAAAAATAAAAAATAATCTACGCGTTCCCAAGGACATAATTAACTCTAGCACTTGAAGCTGAAAAAAAACAACCAAATATGGATAGTAATGCAATTCACAAGTTATCAGTTTGAAGGTGTGGTGGATTTATAAGCAATATGGTCTGTTAATTGGTATATAGGTTCACTATAATGTTAGCACCCTCAGACGCTGATACCTACTTTCTCTTTGGTCCAGAGACCAGATACTTACTTTCTCATCCAGGAATGGGGAAGAATTTGACTCACTCCTCTTTCTTGCACATGACAGTGTTGCTTCTGTGAGCCCAGACTCTGTGATGCTGCATTCCAGGGGGTATGTAATTAACAGTCTGGGCGCACAAGAATTAGGTTAAATGACACTGGACCTTATTTAACCCAGAAGAGAAGTGGTGCTGCTGGACTGAGCAGAATATCCATGGGAAACAGAGTCAGGGAGGAGATAAGTATTACAACAAAAGCTACATTTTTATACTCTTAACAGGTGATAGGGAAATGGCCTTTATTTCATTCATTGACACTGGAATTATGCTCTAAATCAGGGGTCCTCAAACTTTTTAAACAGGGGGCCGGTTCACTGTCCCTCAGACTGTTGGGGGGCTGGACTATAGTTTGAAAAAAATTTTAACGAATTCCAATGCTTACTGCACATATCTTATTTATAGTGCAAAAAACAATACAGTATTGAAAATGAAGAAAAATTGTAATTAACATAAACTTAATAGTATTTCAATGGGAAGTATGGGTCTGCTTTTGACTAATGAGATGGTCAATGTCCGGTTCCATATTTGTCACTGCTAGTCGTAACGAGTGATGCAAGTGTTCATCAGTTAGTCTGGATCTGGTTGGAGATTTCAGAAGTTTCATTCTGGAAAAAGTCTGTTCACAGACATAGGCGCTGCCAAAGATGGTTGTCATTTTGAGTGCATGGTTCCCGAGATTAAGATATGTCTCAGAGGGGAGAGATGCATAGAAATTAGTAAGTCCGCTTGACTTGAATATGTCTTTCAGATAATCGCAATTCTGTAGTTCGGCCAATTCCATTTGGTAAATTGGATCTACAGTTTCAATGTCAACAGAAAATGGGTTCCTGAAAAGCTGTATGTCCTGTTCATGGAGTTGAAGCTCTTTAAATCTAATTTGAAACTCCCTCTGCAACATTTGCAGTGAATACACACAAGTTCTGTTTGGGAATACAACTGCTGGTTTTTCCGCCAACAGGCTTTGTGTTGTGGGGAGATGGCAGAAGTTTTCTTCCTTCACTTGTTTAATGAGGAGGTCTAATTTGACTTCAAATGCTTTCACATGTGAATGCATTTCACAGATGAGCTTCCCCTTTCCTTGAAGTACTGCACATATCTTATTTATAGTGCAAAAAACAATACAGTATTGAAAATGAAGAAAAATTGTAATTAACATAAACTTAATAGTATTTCAATGGGAAGTATGGGTCTGCTTTTGACTAATGAGATGGTCAATGTCCGGTTCCATATTTGTCACTGCTAGTCGTAACGAGTGATGCAAGTGTTCATCAGTTAGTCTGGATCTGGTTGGAGATTTCAGAAGTTTCATTCTGGAAAAAGTCTGTTCACAGACATAGGCGCTGCCAAAGATGGTTGTCATTTTGAGTGCATGGTTCCCGAGATTAAGATATGTCTCAGAGGGGAGAGATGCATAGAAATTAGTAAGTCCGCTTGACTTGAATATGTCTTTCAGATAATCGCAATTCTGTAGTTCGGCCAATTCCATTTGGTAAATTGGATCTACAGTTTCAATGTCAACAGAAAATGGGTTCCTGAAAAGCTGTATGTCCTGTTCATGGAGTTGAAGCTCTTTAAATCTAATTTGAAACTCCCTCTGCAACATTTGCAGTGAATACACACAAGTTCTGTTTGGGAATACAACTGCTGGTTTTTCCGCCAACAGGCTTTGTGTTGTGGGGAGATGGCAGAAGTTTTCTTCCTTCACTTGTTTAATGAGGAGGTCTAATTTGACTTCAAATGCTTTCACATGTGAATGCATTTCACAGATGAGCTTCCCCTTTCCTTGAAGTTGCACATTTAAACTATTGAGTAGCTCTGTTACATCTGTCAGAAAGGCAAGGTGCCATTTCCATTCTAGTCACAGCAGGATGAGCCCCCCACCAGGTCACAGGAGGATGACCCTCCCACCAGGTCACAGCAGGATGAACCCCTGACCAGGGCACAGCAGGATGAGCCCCCCACCAGGGCACAGCAGGATGAGACCCCCACCAGGTTGCAGCAGGATGAGCCCCCCACCAGGTCATAGCAGGATGAGCCCCCCACCAGGTCGCAGCAGGATGAGCCCCCCACCAAGTCACAGCAGGCTGAGCCCCCCACCAGGGCATCCTATTTTACCTGCTCTGGATCTGCTCTGGAACGCATCAAAAAAGCAAAAACGCATCAAAAACGCATGCAAGTGCCTGAAAGCCCATGTTTAACTTAATCCGGGCCGGATTAAACTTGCTCTAAATAATGGGCTTCAAAAGTGTTCTTTGCTGCTAATTATTTTAAGATGGAAGCAACGGAGAGTAAACCTGCAAATAAGGGAGCTGCAATGGCTAACTTCCATTTAGGGGAGCAGGTTTAGGGGCTGTTGTTCTGGTTTTGGCTTCACCGTCGCACTTACTTGAAACAAGCTTTCAAGCCTGAAAAGTCTAAACTTACTTCCAGCATCCTTGTTCTAGTTAAGGGTTCCCCAAAATAGTCGGTATTAAACCTCAGGGGTCAACAAAACTATCCAGTGGTCAATAAAATGGGGCTCAGAAGGGGTCAGTAAATGTCTGTGTGTTGTTACTAATTTTGTTTACCAGCATGCTTTGCATTGTCTGTCTGTGAACTTCCACCCTCTCCCTTCTGAGGACGATATACCTACTTGCCAGTGAGCACACCCACCTCAGTCTCTCTTGGAAATTCAGCAAGTACACCCACTTCAAACTGTGTTGGAGAGCCACTAAATACAACCACTTCAAACTTTGTTAGAGAACTAGTGAGTACAGCCATAGCAATAGGAGTGGTGCCAAAGAAGTAAATGCTGTATATTTACTAAAAATACTGCATTGTAACAACTATAATGGCAGCTGCTGACACCAAAAGGATGTTTTGACAGTATTCACATAAATATTATTATTAATATTATTAATATGCTTCATAGTACTATTATTTAAAGTAGTATTTATTAAATATTTGTATATAATGTTTGGGAGTTGATAAACCAAATAAAACCTTATGAAGGGGTTGAAGAGTTTGCGGTCCTCTGTTTTAGATCAATGGCTCAGCAGCAGAAAATAAGCAGGTTGTTACCTTTTGATTTGGTAAGTCCATCCAAAACGGGTATTTCAGTTCTTAATACATGATGGAGAATTAAATCATTTGACAATTTTGTATCTCTTGGGTATTCTATTTGTGAAATCTCTGCACTAGAGTTGTAATTATTATAACTGTATTTAATAAACAAATGTATAGATATCCCCCATCTGTTTTAAAACCCAACTCCAGCTTGGACTAAGTGGTTAAATTTAAGGTACCCAGCTACTGTTGAAAATGTGTTTCGGGTGCAATACCCACCCAATTTCTGCCACTGTCCCCTGCAGACTCCCCAATTCAGGACCGCTCCTCTTTCCAGTTAAATGACACTCAGTGCTCATAGGACAATACTACAGAGTGATAACATAGAGTGCTACTCTCTCTGCAGCATTTAACATCTACCTACTGATGAATATTGAAGAAGGTGAGAAAAGAAAAGTGGGGAGGTGGAGGGGAGATGGAGGAGGAAGACTGACTTGCACTTATAATTTGGATGTTGAATGTTAGGTGTCCAAGGGAAGCAATGCATCTAATAGATTTTATTTAAAGTCAGAAGGAGATAATGTTCTATCCGGAGTTTTTACAATTTGGTGAAGTTTGGAATTGTATACGTAAGGATTGCTGATAGATTTTTATTGATTCTCATCCGGGTCAACTGTATTTTCAGGTCCGTAAAGTTCACTGTAGGAGATTTTGTTCTTATTGTTTGCTTAGCTGCCCAGAATATAAATTCCATAAGTTTATGTTGATGATTCTGAAGGGCCACTTTATTGAGTAAAGCTTTAAAAAGGTTTATGAAGAATTTTATGGCCAGTTCCAGAAAATATGTCTAAATGTTCCATCTGTGGGGCAACCACAAAAGCATTGTAGAGGCTGTCTGCTACAGCACGTGCTATTTTGATGATTTTGTTGGACTTTAGTGAATTTACTTTTAGTGAACTATGCACAGTGGAGTCCTAAATGTGATCACAGTCTTCTTCCTCCGTATACCCTTCCTTTCTGTATACAAACTATATACAGAAACAAGGGTTTTAAAACATTAACTCACATTTATAGGATTATTTCATTAAGCACATCACATTTATTTGTATCTGCCAATACATTAAATATACTATATATTTATTTCAATTAATTATCTTTCACAAGCTGCACTTTTTTTTTTTTAACTCGTAAAACAGGAAAACTGTAGTTTGCTTGGCTGCTCTATCTCATACCTTGACACTAGGTGTCAGTCAAAGGTAATTGTTGCTACAGCTTAAACCTGGTCCTGGTACAATAGCTCATGGCCATACAGGAATCATGTTTTATAGCGAAGGTGAAGCATAGCTTAATACAAGCTCATAACATATATTACAATAAAAGAGAATATAGTTGTCTAGTGTTTTTAAAGGCTGCCATAAAAGAAGAATAATGAAGCAGGTTAAAAGCTAAAAGACAGCTGTCAAGCTCAGTGGTTGTGATAAATGCCTAAACAGCCAGTGGGAAAAGAGACCTGCTCCCTAGAGACCACCGTCCAAAAAATTAATTACTGCAATTCAGCATCTTTAAATTTGCCACTTAATATACTGCCACCATAATTAAATTTCCAGCCCTGTGACCTTGAGACCATTTCTTGAGATAATAAATGAGATCAAGGTTTAATCTATTCAGATGCAAGTAGAAGCTGTCCAAAGGAGCACCAAAGCATATGAGTGCAGTCAAGGTCAGGAGCAGGGAGCCTGCATGGGGTTTTAGGTCTATGTTCATTGCGCCCACTTAGCAAAAATATTTGTTTAAATTTCCAATATCTGCTATCAGTTATCAAGCCAAAAATAATGTATTCTGCAAGGCATAGGTGATTTATCACTATCACTATTATAAAGATTAAAAGAAAAATGCAAGATACGAGCAGCGACTTTATTACTAGCCTAGTAAATAGGTCAACAAACTGTATAATTTAACCCTAACTTTTCATACATTTTATTTCAATTAATTTATGTAAGTGAATGAAACACATAAGTAAGATGATTTAAAAAAAAACACAAGTGTCACAGCAGAATTCCTGTGCACAGATTAGAGATTAAACCTGCTTGTTGCAGAAGAGCCTTGAAGCAGTTTCTTTCAACATTGGGTACTAGTTCTGTATAGTTCCAGTGCCAGCATGCTGTGATTTTGTCACATAGGTTCTAGGTGTAGAATGAAATGATTGTACAGAAAAAAAGGTTAATAAGTGTTAGCGGGGGTTATGTGTTAAAGAGGAACTGGACTGTGAAAGCTGTTCCCTAAATAGGCAGGCAGAATGCAAAGGATTAGTCACCAGTATAATACTGTGGTCTCTCTGCAGCTTGATTTGCACTGTGTCTGTGTGTGGAGGTGGCCATCTTGGTAGAGGAAGAATTTTGCTTCCTCATGTCAGAGCCTTCAGCAAGGAGAACAGTGAGCATCACAGTATTGACATAATCAAATCTCACTCCAAATCTCCTGAGTCTAGCAAGTGTCAGATCTCACACAATGGAAATACAGCTATGAGGCTGTAGGCAAAGAGTGCCTAGGCACCCTCACATAACAAAACGTGTACTTCTATTTCTCAGGAGGAATTCAAAACAAAGGGTACATAGTTTAAGGTACTGCTTAGGCACAATTAACATTTCTAAATGTTGCATATAACATAACAAACCTTCAAAATTTGAGTTCAAGTCCACTTTGAAGACTCACTTGGGTGCTAAATTGTATATTAAGCCAAAAGGGATGTTTAAAACTCCGTTCGGGTTTTGATTGTTGTCTGTGTCCCTGCTGGGGAGATTAACCCTTTATATTTATTCCGTTGACTATTGTCACTGGGACAAAAAGTCAAAACCAAAATATTATGGCTGTCACCAGAACAGTAGACTGGTAAAATCTTCCACTGGGAACACTGGTGCCAGTGACAACTGTTTAAAAGGTGATTCCCTCCCACTTTGGGGAGATTTCCTCAGTCCTTCTGTTTTGTCTTCAGAAAATCTAAACAGGACACAGACCAAAAAATAAAAAAAACCTGACAGGGCTTTTAAAGTGCAACTGAAGTAAAAACCTTTTTTTTTAGTTTTGGATAGAGTGGAGATGGATCAGAACACCTGTCACGTTTTTATTGCTGCCTGTGTGTCCAATAGGGAGATTCACTCTCTCTATTTGTCCTGTAGAACTTCTGACTGAAAGCAAATTAAAATCACTAATTTTGATTTTTCACTAAAACAAGAATAGATATGAAGTCTTCCAATAGGGACGCTAGTTTGCATATGTATCAAATATATTTTTTCCAGATATACAGGCCTGCAAATGGAAACATGGGCAGGAGGTATTCAACACACCTAGAAGTGTCGTAAACCTACATCGGGCAGGGCTTAGCACACCAGAGGATTTTTAAATGTTGCACTGTAGTGATAAGTATACAGTATTTATTGTTGCAGGGAGACTTCATTTTTACTCTGCAATGACAGGGTCACTTTAAATGTTTGGGCTAAGGTTTGGAGGAGAATTAAAGAGCAACTGAAGGCATAGGACTAGTCACCAGTATTGCCTTTTCTTGATTGAGGAGGCCATCGTGGGAGAGGTATGGCTTTGCTTTCTAATGCCAGAGCTTTCAGCAAGGAAACAGTGAGCAGCACATTGGTGACATCACCAAATCTCACTCCAAATCTGTTGAGATAAGCACCAGAGGCAGAAGTGCCTTAAATATGACTCTGCACATGGACAGCTATGAGGCTGCCTCACCTACAACCTCACATAACAGGAAGTGCACCGCTATTTTGCAGGCGGAATTAAGGACAAAAGGAAACTCCTTTATAGTACTTCTTAGACACAATTAACATTTCTGAATAGCATAACAAATCTTTACTTTATGTAGTAAGTGATAAGGGGGTTGAGCCAGTTGGGGATGGGGGGAGGGTTGGTTTATGTACCTGGTTTACTTGTTGCTCAGTGCATGGAGACCTGAAATATTGTTCACAGCACGTTTGGTACATTTTTCCTTTAGTGGGGTTAACCCTTTAAGATATTAGGTGCAGATTTTTCATTCAATCATGTATGTAATGCAGTACTGTGCTTCTGTGCTTATAGCCTACGAAATAGCCTTTTTAGATGAAAGGAATATTAAAATGAAACTCTATCCAAAACCTTTTGTTTTGAATAGTAAAAGTGAGGGCAAATCCAAATTTGCTCAGTGTTTAACTGGAACAGCAGGTGAGGTTAAACCTCCCAATAGGAACACCTATGCTGGGTACAGGGAAACAGCAGAATGTTTTTTTTTGGGGATTAGAGTTCCTCCTTAATTTCACTAAGGCAGGGACAATAATTATGTTGCCTGTTTCCAAAGAAAGATATTCTTAAGCATGAACTATTGTGGATCTTGCCTTGGAAACCATTTAAAATGGAGACATCAGCTGCATAGGGCAGGACACACCCACAGTCTTTACATAGTTACTGTAGATTGAAGCTGAAAACAAGCAGTAGGTAAGTTAAATGCCAGTTGGCAGGTTTCTTTCATTGCACTAGCAACTAATTTATTTACTGGCTGTCTGGCAGTAATAAAAAAAAAAATGATTTCAAGCCAAAATGAATGTTAATGAATGTGCTGAGGAAATAAATGCAACTGCTTAGCCCCCTTAGCTAATGTTAGGAGCCTGGTAATTATATTGATACAAATGTTTAATGCTTTGATACAAATATTGAGGTAGGACACAGCCAAGGTAACTAGCATTTTCAGAAAGGGATCAGAAATGCCCTAGATTGATTTTGATGAAGGTTTAATTGAAAGCAGCAGACCAGTTAAAATAAAATAAATGAAACTGGTATTCCATTAAAACAAAAACTAAAAATCAGCTTTTTGTGTAATACCTACCTTGAGTTGCCCTTCTTCCAACGCAGTAGTTACTTTCTGCCACTAGATGTCATCAGTCTTCTGGTCCTGTCAGCCTCATTAAACCCACTTTCTCTGATCTCAGGCTTTCATGGACCCCCCCCCCCGCCCCCCTTCCCGGGGTGGTGTCATCATGGTAACCTGGGCATACTTTGCTGTTGTGCACATTATTACATGAAAGTTGTTTAGTGCAGCATCAAAGACCACCCACCTCTACCATCAGAAGAGAAAGAGAATGTCCATTACAGTGGTGTAACAATCACCATAGCGACCCAGGCGGCCGCTAAGGGGCCCCGGGGCACAGTGGGGCCCGGTCAGGACATGCCCCTGATGCTGTGCGGGGCGCCTGGGTCACTATGGCATTTCAGGCTGCTGGCTGTCACTGGCGGCTGTGAGGAGAAACACGCAGCCATTCAAATGTGCAGCGGCGCGTTCCTCCTCACAGCTGCTGAGTCGATGACAACCAGCAGCTTCGGGGGAGGTGGCTGGGCCCATCGTCGGCAGCGATGGATGAGGCGGGGCCCAGCAATCGAGGAGGCAGGTCTTAACGATGGGGAGGCGGGCCCGGCGATTGAGAAGGTGGGGCCCAGTGACAGAGGAGACGGGGCCCGCAAGCAATCGTGGAGGAGAAGGAGGCGGACAGATGATCGGCCAGACAGGTAAGAGGGCTTGACCGCCCACCTGAGACCCTGCAGAGCTCACCATAGAGAGTCTATGGTGGGCTCTGTAGGGTCACTCTCAGGTGGGCTGTTTGGGTTATCAGACTGACTTATTTAGAAATCACAGGGCACCATACAAGATTTTGCTATGGGGCCCTTTGGAACCTGTCCTATTTAAACTTTAGATAACTAGGGTCAGGTCTTTCCTTTACTATTGCCGTGTGTGGTATCATCATGCCAGAATTTAAAAAGCTCTGTAAGGTTTTCAGAAAAAAAGGCACTGGATACCTATGTGTCTGGAAAGCAATTTTGAAAGATCGCCAACTTATTTGAAATCAAACCGTCCATCGTGAGACAATGAATCTACAAGTGTGTAGATTTCAAACAACTGATAATTTGTCCACAACTGACAGTCCAGAATATTTAGCCTAAAAGCTGACCTTTTGATGCTAAAATAAGTCTCCAAGAACCCCAATGAAGTCTCCAAGAACCCAAAAATTACTTTGCAGTAACTGCAGGTAACTTTCATTAATTTGTATAAAAGTGCATGTATCTAAAATCAGAAAAGGATTGCACTAATTTAAACTGCATGGGAAGTGGGCCAGGAAGAAACCTTTGCTGCCCAAAAAGAACATTAGAGCAAGACTAAAGTTTACCACTGAACATATAGGTAAAGACCAAGCCTTCTGGAACAATGTGCTGTGGACTGATGAATCAAAGATAGAGTTGTGTGGCCACTGTAACAGTAGACATGTTTGAGCAAGCTGAAGACAGCATTTCAGGAGAAGAACCTCATACCAACTGTGAAACATGGAGATGAATAAGCCGTTTGGTGAAAGAGTTGGAGGAGCCTGTGTTTGTGTACAGCATATTTTGACTTCGGAAGTAAACATTGTGCAGGTTGTGTTACCAGTCGTTTGTGCGCCAATTGTTTTTGTGTGATGGAGATGGAAATGGTATTGGTCAGAGCCTGAGAAGTTTGCAATCATTGAGTCGACCATTAATTCTGCATCATATCAAAGTATGCTTGATGAGAATATGAGGCCATCTGTCCAAAACTTGAAGTCTAACCTGAAGAGAATCTTTCAACGTTAACATGATCTGCATCAAACTAGCATCAAATCACCAATAGATGTCTAAAAAAAAATGTTGCATTATGGACTGGCCCAGTCAAAGCCCTAATTTTAATCCCATTGATATATTGTGTGTGTTTAAAATGGACAGTTCATACAAGAAAACTCACAAACACATTGCATCTGAAGGAATTTTGTGGTCAAAGTTTAATGTCAGAGTCGATGTCAGAGACTGGAGGGAGGGTATACAAAACATCTACAAAAAGTAATTTCTGCTAAAGGGGCAACAGTAGCTTCTAAGGCCAAGGGTTTAGTGATGTTTTTCTGCAGTACACCATTACATCTATTAATATGTTTGCTGAATAAATGATTGAACGTAAATTGTCCTTGTGTATTCATTCAAGTAAATCATCTATATCTGCAGTCACTGTTTAAAAGAACATCTAATGTGCGCCTTTTTATACAGTATATGTTTAAAAAGTAATTCATTTTCAGGGGGTGTATTTAATTTTTCACATGACTGTAGGTATGCCATACAACTCCCAGTACTTACAAATGATTCTACCAATTTGACCACATATGTTGCCCAGCATTTACAAATGTTTGAACCCATTTTGTACTATTAGCTATCAGAAGCAGTGTTAGCCCTGAAAAAGTTTAAAACGTATTAAAAATCTCTGTAATCGTTTGCCAATTGTTCTTTTTTTTTACCATTAAGCAGCATCACACAATCTGCTGAGTTGAGGGAGCAGAATTTTGTGAGTACAGGAAGATCTCTCTTAAATCTCTCATCTCATATGCTCAATTATATGTGCTTAGAGCGTTATCAGCCCATGTAAGGCCACCCTAAGGAGATCTTATGTGAAAGTTTCAATATTTCATTTTGATGTAGTATCTATCTATCTATCTATCTATCTATCTATCTATCTATCTATCTATCTATCTATCTATCTGTATGGTATTCATATGCTTTCTTAGGTTTATCTTATTTTTATAGAGGTATCCTGAATTTATAGCTTAAAGGAGAACTATGAGATGAGTGATTTCCACTCACCTCATAGTTCTAAGCCGACCTGTGACAATGAGACTGTCACAGGTCGGCTCAGTAGATCGGGAGGTGAGGGAACACATACCGGGTTCCCTCACCTCTCGATCCTGTCACGGCTCTCTGCCGTGACAGGGGGAGGGGCTGGATTCCCCTCTCCGATCTGCCAGCGCTGACTGGCGGAACGGACGGGGGATGGGGCGGGTACAGCTGGCTCTGCCTCTAGATAGGCAGAGCCAGCTGTCACTCACGCAGCTGGGCGGATCCCGTCATCTACGTCGGGATCCGCTCCAGGTGCGGCGTCTCAGTATACTGCGAGCTGTAGCTCGCGGTATACTGAGCTTAGGGTAACGGGAGGATGCTAGTTTGTGTCCTCCCGTTACCCTAAGGAGAACTATGGGGAAAAACACTGACCCCATAGTTCTCCTTTAATTAAAGCAGTGAGCGGCAAACAACATATTGTACATATGCCTACTAGGAGTAATTGATATAGTTCACACCATTGTGTGTTATACTTGTTATAATATTTGCATTTAAAAGCAAAGTTTCACAAAGTTGCACGCTTTAAGCTACATCAATCCCTTTCCTAAGAAACAGTAGACATAAATAACTCTGCTTAAATTGGATAAGTGTTTTAAGTCACATACAAATCTGGACACATTACATTACTGTAACTCTTTAACCAACTTCAAACATTGTCATTTTTCCATGAACTAAAGGACTTCATAATAGATGTATTTCTAAATTTAGTAGTACATGCTTGTTTGTTGCTTAAATCTTTCACAAAATACATTTGTATGATAGATCCATTCCCTCGGAATGGCTCTAGAGTATGTATGTATGTATGTATGTATGTATGTATGTATGTATGTATGTGTTGGCATGATGGTATAATCTAGTAATACATGCATAGTGCAGAAGTAGGTGGTGCAGATGTGGTTGAGCTGAAGGGGCTGGGTGGAACCACTTTTCAACTCTTGCTGGTAGAAAAAAAGCAAAGCTCTGCAAAGTTTTTCAATTGTCAACTGCAAAAAGTACTACAGTAACAGAGCATGTATACAGGACCCCAATACACACAATTGATGAGGGGGTTGTGAGTAAAACATAACAACATCTTGCATGAATAAAGTGTTTACACCAGCTTTTTTTTTTACCATTCTACCATAATGTGCTCATTCAACTCAATACATTGAATGACATTTTCATGATCTATGATAAGTAAAATTTGTCTTTTTGTCTTTTTAACCCTTGTTCTTAACATATAATAAGTTAATTTTTTTTCCACAATTTAACAAATTCAGTTCAGAAAACTTTTAGGGGTCTAATTACTAAGCTGCCATAGGCATGACCGACCTAAAGCAAAGTGAGCTGAACGCTGTTCGGCTATTCATTTCAGGCTGAAATCAGCCGTACATCGGGTGGCTTCACGTGGCTTCGGGTCGGCCGAACATGCTCAGAATGTTCGGCCGACCCGAAGTGCAGAAGGAGTTCGACTCAGCCAATCCAACATCTGGATCGGCTAAGCCGAACCTCTGGCAGGCTACTCGCTGCTGTTCGGTCTATTCTTATAGATGCCAAACAGCAGTGAGTGAATAGCCGAACGCTGCTGAGTGGCATTCGGCTCGGCTGAATGACCGAGCAGAACAGAAAAATTGTTAAAAAAGTACAAAAAAATAAATAGAAAACGGTTCTGCTGCCGTAAAAAAAAAAGATTTTTTTTTTCTCTAGTCTAGTCTTGGAGCTCAAAAGTATCGGTACATGTACTCATACTTGTACCGAGTACTGTACTTGGTATCTGTGCAACCCTACCCCATGCTTTTTTTTTTGCGTGGGATATCAAAGATAGCGTCTGGTATGGATTTCTTTTTTTTGGGGGGGGGAGTCCCCTAACAATTCATACCAGACCCTTAGATCTATATCAGTCTGGTATAGCTATCAAATGGAACCTCAGTCCCTTTGTTTACAAACAGAATGAACGGCTGTGAAATCTAATTTAGCAGCAATTTAAATGGTATTTGTTTTCTTTGCAATTGTCACTTTTGCTTTAGTACATAATGCAGGTGTGCCACTTCACAGGCATGTTTAACGAATCCTCCAAGCATGTTATTTGAATTTTTCTTGCAGTGGTACGTCTTAGGACATATCGGTATGTCCCCCTGGCAGTGCCTCACTCCCCATGCCCTTTTTCTGACAATACGTTGCCTATCAGCCTTGAAAATGGAGAGAATTGGAAAGTTGCCCCATAACTTTGAGACTAAGGTACTCAGTGCAGAAAGATATCTGGGGTGTACTCACATACTGGAATTAACCAGATGCTGTTTTAACACCTCTCTCTAGCAGGTTAAAAACACCTCCTAGACTCCAATTATGCAAATGCAATCAATACCTGGTTACGACTAACAGATTATGTGGATTGGAGCAACATTCACCATATTTATTCCCAGATCATTTTTTGTACAAGTCATTCTGAATTGAGAAAACTGGTTGGATGGCCAGTGAAACATCTTCAAAAATACAGCAAGTCCAGTTGCCTTGACTTATTTGTTACAGATATACCATGACCTGGATGAATGAGAACCTCCACAGACAACCAGAGATGAGCAACTCTTGGCACTTGTGGAGCTTATTATCTGGCTGTCTGCACACAGGCTTTCTGACTTGTGGTTCTCAATCATTTGTTGACTTGTGGGCTGTGTTGAATGTTTGCATTGCCTAAGCCAGTGGATTGTAATATCCGAGTAAGATGAAAAAAACAAAAACATGTACGTTTGACTAGAGAAGAGCTCCCTGGTCACCCTAATCAGAGAACACAGCCACTAACTTTTTTTTATCTTTCAGGATTCCTTATACATCAACATATGTCATGCAATTCAACTAAAATCTTACCAAAAGAACCCAAATAACAGTTTTGGGTGGACTCAAAGAGTGATACGCATCCGTTTTGAGAAGTATAGTCGAGTTACAGTACTTTCTGTTGTGAACATAAAAAAAGGCCTGAAGATCTGCGGCAATTTCTAGGCTGATGTGCATTTTCTTTTTCTTATTGAAGGTGTTTTGAATCACAGAGAGTAATATAGTTTTATAATACTAATGCATCTTTATCTTTTTCCTTAATTGAGACACTTCCATGGTTGGTGGGGCTCTAGAGTATAATGATTTGTAAGCAAAGGACATAGAGTGGACCAATTTAATGCTAGCTGGAGGGGTTAGCATTGCAACAGCCTTTGATGAAATCTTTTTTAGCTCAGTAACATTTAGAGATGTAAAAAAACAAGTAATTGGAGAGAAACATGATGGTTTTTATTAGCTAATTGGGAAAGCAGAGGTAATATTACAAGGTATTTTATTCTTTAAAGGTCTTAAAATTACATCAGAGAAACAATTGGGGGGCTGTAGAGAATAAGATATATAACACAGGTTTTAGGTTTTTATTTAGCTTCTTATATAGCTTGGTTCTGTTTTATCAGCAAATCCTAGCATTTTACTTCTGTTTTCTCTATAATTCAGTTTTTTCATCATGTCCTGCAGATATTGTCTTTGTAATGACTTATTGTTATGTTTTTTTGGCATAACAAAATATGCTCTTTACACAAATATGTTGCAGTTCATATGTTATTTTTTCTTTTATGTTGCTAATTACAAACGATGGCTGCGTGCATAAAAACACAAAATATATATGTGAACAGATAACAGTTTACATAGGGTTCTATTTATGAATTATTCACAGGGCTGTGTGCCCTGTGAATATCTGTAAATGTTCATTCTGTGCAGATACACTATATTACCAAAAGTATTGGGACGCCTGCCTTTACACACACATGAACTTTAATGGCATCCCAGTCTTAGTCCGTAGGGTTCAATATTGAGTTGGCCCACCCTTTGCCGCTATAACAGCTTCAACTCTTCTGGGAAGGATGTCCACAGGGTATAGGAGTGTGTCTATGGGAATGTTTGACCATTCTACCAGAAGCGCATTTGTGAGGTCAGGTACTGATGTTGGGCGACAAGGCCTGGCTCGCAGTCTCCGCTCTAATTCATCCCAAAGGTGTTCTATCGGGTTGAGGTCAGGACTCTGTGCAGGCCAGTCAAGTTACTCCACCCAAAACTCGCTCATCCATGTCTTTATGGACCTTGCTTTGTGCTCTGGTGCGCAGTCATGTTGGAACAGGAAGGGCCATCCCCAAACGGTTCCCACAAAGTTGGGAGCATGAAATTGTCCAAAATGTCTTGGTATGCTGATGCCTTAAGAGTTCCCTTCACTGGAACTAAGGGGCCAAGCCCAACACCTGAAAAACAACCCCACACCATAATCCCCCCTCCACCAAACTTTACCCATGGCACAATGCAGTCAGACAAGTACCGTTCTCCTGGCAACCGCCAAACCCAGTCATGCCCATCGGATTGCCAGACAGAAAAGCGTGATTCATCACTCCAGAGAACACGTCTCCACTTCTCTAGAGTCCAGTTTCGGCGTGCTTTACACCACTGCATCCAATGCTTTGCATTGCACTTGGTGATGTAAGGCTTGGATGCAGCTGCTCGGCCATGGAAACCCATTCCATGAAGCTCTCTACGCACTGTTGTTGTGGCAATCTGAAGGCCACACGAAGTTTGGAGGTCTGTAGCTATTGACTCTGCAGACACTTGGCTTCTTCTGCACACTGTGCACTTCAGCATGCTCTGTCATTTTACGTTGCCTACCACTTCGTGGCTGAGTTGCTGTTGTTCCCAGTTGCTTCCACCTTGTTAAAATACCACTAACAGTTGACCGTGGAATATTTAGTAGCAAGGAATTTCACGGAACACCTCAATCCAATGATTGAGGTGATGAACCAATACTTTTGGTAATATAGTGTATATAAATACTTATTTGCTATGCTCTTTTATCTCCAGCTAGTGGCCAAAATGTAATATTACACGATGACATTCGAAATTCATTCCACTTGCAAAAAAACTTAAGAACGTTCATTTTGGCATATATTCACACAGAACGTTCACAGACATTCTCATGACGAACTGTCCTGCAAATTGTTTATAAAAAGAACCCCGAGTGCATTAGTATTCTACATAACAAACTAAAGTTTTATTCACATAAGCCAATCAGGTCCCATTTCTGCATATCCCACATTTGCTGTAGCCTAAGGTCTCATTCACAGTGGCAGTGACAGTGGCATCTATAGGACATTTCTAAACACTTATGCATGCATGTCATGTTTTAAAATAAATATTCACACTGTGTTTTTACAAGCATTTAGATGCATTCAGTTTATCAGTGTTGAATCCGGCAGACTAGGTAAATGTTTTAGGCAATGTGCACACAGACTAAAGAAATGTGTCTTTACAAATGTCTCTGGTTGTCTAGTGCTTTTATTTGTTGAGAGCAGTTTGCGCTGCTTAGCTGAAGTTCAGTCTGCTTATATTTTGCCTTCCTTGGTTCCTCTCTCCTCCTCATCAGTACGCTAATGTTGATAAGGGGAAAAGGAGTCGCTCATAATGTTGCTTATGGATATTCGAATCGGCCAGTAGGGTGCTGTACACAGCATCCTTAAATCATCACAACACCCTGACTCAATACTTCTCTCAAGAGCCCTCAGCCCTAATGCAAGCAGTGGGCTGATTCTAGGAAGGAGGTATGCACATATCAAAATGCCTTGATGAGTAAATGTCAGTCTGGAGGAGTGGGCATCCTAGGCAGGCTGCATTTGCATGCAGTCCACCCCAGATAATACTTATATGTAATGCTAAGCTTTCATGAATAAACTGAAATCTAATGAATAGAATGGATTGGTCAGCAACAGTAAAGATGGGGACAAGAAAAGAGCATGTCCAATTGTGCAAATGTGAAGGTAAGGCTAGGATTCAGCTTTAGCTAGCATGGATGAGCAACACATATCATCATGTATAGTCTGTATGCACCTGCACTTCTGTACATGTATTACTGTATTTACTAGTGTGCTGTGTACATCACTATATTCTTACCACAGATGTGAATACAAGAATTCAAAAAAATTGTAAAAAGATGGCAAAATAATGCATTTGTAAAGATGTATTTGATTTGATATCATGCAAGGGTTCTGAAAGCAAGCATAAACTGAGAAGAACAAAGTATCAAATCTACGGCTGGAGCACATAGCATGCTTATCAGTGTGCCAATTAATTTTCTATTAGCATGGCCCAAGTGCCCAAAATTCAGGTATGCTCTAGCAAAGAAATATTGATCCAGTTTCTTGGACAGAGAGCCTCATCCAATCTCACCATTGTCCAATAATGTGGCAGAGGAGGTTCAGCCCAGCTGCACCAAACTGACAAGTTTTTTTCAATAAAGAGGGGGAAACTTGATAGAGGGTGTAAAAGAGGCAGCAGAACTATCAGTGAGGAAACAACAATCAGGATAGGTATTCTAATCTGTCTGGTTGATGGTCCAAGGATGGGCAAGGATCAGTGGCCACAGACAGACAGGAGATTTGGTTTAAGATTGGAAGATTATTTGACTTGTGTCTTACCGTTAGTTATGTTTTTAGAAGATGAATGCCATGGTCTACTGACCGATGACCATACCCAAACCATATGCCAAATCTGGAAAGTGCACATGAATATATACAATGCTTAGTTCACTATATGGAATTACATTTCAGAACGGAAGAAAGAGTCTATAATTTATGGGCAAAAATCCTAGGTTAGGATACCACACCCTTTACATATACAGGTGAAACTCGAATAATTACAATATCGTGCAAAAGTAATTGCAGTAAGTGCTGCAAAAGGGGCCCAAACCAAGTACTGAGTACATATGCATGCTTGTACTTTTCAGAGGTCCGATATTGTTCTATGTACAATCCTTGTTTTATTGATTGCATGCAATAATCTACTTTTTTGAGGTTGTGGATTTGGGGTTCTTGGGGTTTTCATGAGCTGTAAGCCATAATCATCACAATTATGACAAATCACGGCTTGGACTATCTTGCTTTGCATGTAATGAGTCTATCTCATATATTAGTTTCACCTGTATATCTGGCAAGATTTTGGAATCAGTGATTTTTTCCCGGTATCCAAAAACATATGTTTATCACATCATAAAACAAACATGTTTAATAATCCATTTAAAACAGCATCCGCATAGTTAAAACATTCCTAGTGCATATATTGAACAACCTCCTTTGTGTTTATATCCCTTTAGCTTGTGTCATGGTATTGCTCCCAACATATGGAAACTTGATGCTTCAAACAATAGATGATGCCATAATAGTTTATATCTTAATGTGTTTCACTATAGTTGCTTCTTCAGTAGGGAGGTGTTGCAATCCATCACAAAGATTTAACCTCTGAAAACATGTGAGCGTCTCACTTGGTGGCACTATAAGAGGGGACGAATCCCACAGCGGAACCAGCTGAAGGTGGTTTATCAGAGGTTGTTCATTATATGCACAAATTATGTTTTAACTGTGTAGCTGCTGTTTTAAATGGAATAATAACCTTTTTTTATAATGAAATGAGCCTGGATGATAAAAACTGTACTAAGCAGGTAAGCTGTATTGCTTAGCTGTATCTCAAAGTTTAAGGTACAGTTGTGACCTGTGTGTCTACTTTTAGTTATACTTTCAGGTAAATTGAATGTACCGTCCTTGGCAAAAGAGTGAGATAGACGCTGACCCTACATTTATTTAGTAGCAACATCTTTCTTAGCTGGATTGTTTCACAGGATGCAGCTTGGCACTGCTTGTTTCCCTCTTCCTTTTAAAGTTGCAGCTTGGCACTTGATGGTCTTTCCCCTGAAACTGTTTCTGAACCCAAGAAGCTGAATGCTCCAATTTTGTCTAAATGCTTTAGGCAAGCATGGCAATTAGTTGGCATAGCTCGTGTGTACAGACAACCAACTGCACATTGTGAATTGTGGGTAAGCAGAAAATCAACAAACTCTTCTTGTGACCTTCTTTCTTCAAAAGACCAAATAAAATCTTTAAACAGGAGTACAGTAACAATCATCAAATGTCAAGTAACACTGACAAGCACAACAAAGTCTGGGGCCCTTGGCAAGAAAACAGCCACTGCTGCCCTTTTGAGAACCCTAATTAAATGATTATTATACTGGCTTGGCAGAGGGTCAGCTTTATACTTCCCATCATTACGTGATTTATGGTCAAAGTAAAAACTTCCTAACTAATCAGTGTCTTAGTGTTTTTTTTGTAGAACACTATCACTGGGTATGTATCCCAGCTGTTGTCTTCTACTGCCTGAAGAAGAATTCTTAAAAAAAAGGCTTGGAAATATAGTGGAAATACGGCAATGCTTCTATTTGCTGTCTGACTTTTTAAGAGATTTTCCCATGCAGTACCAGCACAAGAACATGGCAACTTGCATTAGTGTGGCTTTAATTTTGCATTGAAAAAAGAGTAGCGGCTTCCTCGGACCAGTTGTCCAGTGAAGAGAAAACCTGTGGGAGTGAGCAATAAGATAAGAGTTTTGACCTACTCCTTACCTGCTAGGCTAGGTGCACATTTAACTTTATTTCCTGGTGGAGCAGAAACAAAATGCTTATATTTATTGGCTGAATGGAGTTTACATTTAAACTAACTGAACCTCTGAGCATTTCAACAGTCAGTACTGGTCTCCCTATTCTAATGCACTTTATAGTAGTTCCGTGGTCTACTATGGCTATCATTATGGCCTTGTTATACAATCTATACACTTGATGAACCCCAACTTCTTACATATGGGAAACCTGTGGTAAAATAAATACATATGAAGCCATTGTTAATCTAAATTGCTAGTTGCCTGGCTGGCTGTGGCTTCAAGTAGTATTAAACTCTCAAAAGTTTTTCAATAATAAATCCAGATCAAACAAACATACTGTACATTGCCCAGCAAAGTATTTCTTGACATTTTTGTAGTACTTACAGTCATCATGTTTCCAAACAGCTGGCTCTGTTTCCTCAACTCTTTCAGCTAGGGTTCCCTAAACTTCCTGTCCAGTACAAGATTACAAGGGAGAGCACAGGCTCCAGCAACAGTCCATCTACAAGCTTGGAGAAGGAAGGAAAGTGGAGTGGGGCACAGGGAAGTGTTTTACCCTACTGGGCCTGATTTCTTGTGGAGACACACACAGCTTACTAGCACACACAAGGGTGCCTCCATAGGACACTGCAAGGGAAAGGTGCCACCCTAAAACAGAATGGCAGGGCCAGTGCTCAGGGGACCAGCTGATTCTGCAGGAAGCTAAATCTTTTAAACATCAAGGAGCAGCATCCATTGTAAGTGATTTCATCAGCATTTGAAATAGCTTAAAAACTTTTTTACTTTATTATCACTCTCAATATTTTTACTCACAAAAGGTATGCAGCAAGTGAAGTTAGTGTGAGGTCAAAACTGCTGATCTGCAATATTTGCTGATCTGCATTATTTTTCCAGATTACAGACTGAGGTTGAATTAATAATTGACTGTTCACTTTAAAAGGGATTTTTCCCTTAGATTGAGTGTACGAAGAGAAAACTCACTTTGCAAAGAATACCCAAAAATGTGCAAGAGAAAAAAGAAAAACAGATTTTTTGCTTGCACATGATTGGCTAATGCAAGTCAGCAGAGCGTTACCTCATTCACCAAGATAAGGATACATTCCTTTTCAAAGTGAAAATTCCCTTGCAAAGTGTACAGTCTATTTTCCCCATAGTAAATCAGCCCCATTGAATATTGCAACCATTGGATCTGTATGACAGCCAGGCAATTAGCGTCTTTAGCAGATGGCAGCCTCTGTATTTCTCTTATGACATGTTTCCTATAGAAATGGTGCTTTTAAAAAAAATACCATATTCTTTCAGCATTTTAATTTCTATCAACCCTGGCTAAGAAGGGTTCATAAGAAAGGACAGCACTCATTTATCGGTCACCCAACATCACTAGAAGTATATTAACCCTGGTACTTAAGCTCTAACCCTTGAAACTAAAGCTATTCTTTCACCTTATACTTATACAGCATAACACCATATTCTTCATTTCACATTGGATCTGAACTTTTTAATAGATACAAAGACTGCACTTATTTTGATTATGCCTGTATATCGGTTCAGTTCCCCACTTATGCCTGATGATCAAATCGTAATACTAGAACCCCTAAAAGCTTAAATAAATATAATCACAGCTTTACTTTTCTGGTAATGAAAGGATTATACAGAAATAAGAAAGCAGCTTTCTAGTGGCCAGCTTCAAGCTAGAATAGGCGATGTCAAGCACTGAACTACCAATATATCCAACATCTGATTTAATAATTCAGTTTTAACAATGTTATGTTCCACGACTGCCCAACAATGACAGGCTTCCTCATAATATTACCTATTCATCAAGTTAAGCCAATAGAGCCAGCTTTAATCAAATTCAGGTCAATTACCCAGTTCTTTAAATGATATTTTTAATGAAAGACATACTGTGTTATAAAAATTGAATAATGATAGCATTACAAGTCTTTCCTCTTGAATTGTTTAAGATTTTTATTATCAAGGTGGATAAGAAGTGTGTTTGATGCTGTACAGAAAAAACATATAAACAGCGCTCTCGGATGGGCAACAAATTAGCTTAGAGGTGTGTGTGCAGCCCTGGAAAACAGGAGGAGAACCTGTGGATTGTAAATATTCAAAAAACCAAGAAAGGGCGCAGAGAACACTGGCTAGTTAACAAAGTAATGATGAAAAACTGAAGGTGGTGGCACTTACGCGTGAATGCCAGGATCTGGAGATGGACGGCCGGTATGGAGGATCGGGGCACTCATGGTGTGGTGTCCGACTGTGATCGATGTATTAATCCAAGAGGTATATCCATGGGAGAGTGTAGATGAGAAGAGGGGACTTCGTCTGAAGTGCCGTGAGGGGTCTGTGCGGTGTGGGAGAGAGGCAGGGGGATCGCTGTGTTATCGGCAATAGGCAGCGGGCAATGGACGGGGCTGTAACAGCCGCAGCTGTGTGTGTCTCAGCGAGCGGTAACTGTCAGATCTGCTGGGGACCATGTGCAGAAGCAGCTGGCAGAAGCCGCAAGTCGAATCCAATGACGTGTTGGAGAGGGATCATTCAGACAGGAACCGGGTGTTGGATAGGGCTGTGGCAGCCGTGGCCGCGTGTGTCAACGAGCCGTCTCTGTCGGGTCTGCTGGGGACAGTCAGACGCCGGGGCTCGAGTTGATGGTGGAGTGGAGGGGGATCCAAGAGCGGACGAGAGCGACGCGTTTCGAGGTCTTGCCTCTTTTTCAAGCTCAGGTAAAACAGTGAGATGATGGCGGGAATAGTCCGGGTTTAAAAAGTGACAGATGGGCGGAGCTAGCGGTGGTGAGCGGTGATCCCGCGGTTTAAAATTGAGAGCGGAGTGGTTGGGAACGGGCATATATTTGGTAGCTTGATATGCATAAAAGCCATAAGAAACAGATGTGTAAGGAAAGGGGCGGTGGGAAGGAGTTGGTGGTGTTAGATAGGGACGAGGGAAGCCATTGGGTAATAAAAAGTACTGGAGGTCGTGTTGGGATAAAAAACTGTTAGGTGGTTGAGTAGAATGGTATTTTGGTGAAAACAGGACCTTGGTTGGAGGGCTAACATGTGGGAAATGCCTATATTAAAATTATCTTTATTGGGAACTCTAAAAATATATAGTAAAAAAGAAGTTACAAAAATGGGGATGAAAGGAATAAAAGGCATAAAAAGAATAAAAAGAATAAAAAGAATAAAAAGAATAAAAAGAATAAAAATGTACACCCGTGTGCACACATACACATCCCAAAGATACACATAAACACACACACACACCCGCACACAGATATGCACATGTGTGTGTATACATATATGCATCCACACACATATATATATGTGTGATATTGATGCTGTGTCTACCTTTGCTTTTTGGTGTTAAATATACATTAAGACCATGAAATCTAACATTTTGGCCAATCCTATCACCCAAAGAAACTAAAAAACTAATATTGTGTGCATTAACGCTAAACTCAAGGCAATCAGCTAACAGTTGAGATATTTAATGGAACTATTTAAAAAAAAAATTCTAACTCTGTTTAGCAAGTCTTCAAGGAGTTCTTATCCCTGACATATGGACAGCAGCTGCAGCATCCCAGCATGGTCTAGAAAAATTCCAAAGCCTGCTGATTGGTCTGTGAAGGAGCAGCAATACCCTATGCTTAGCCTTACTCAGAGGCGGCTCTTTAATTAGGCAAATTAGGCGGTCGCCTTAGGCCTCGCGCTCCCGGGGGCCTCGCGGCCGCCTAATTTACCCTGGCGTCACATTACCCTGTGAGACCCCACAGGCCTGAGCAGGGGGCCTCATGTTTAGGTTTCGCCTAAGGCCTCGCAAACTCTAGAGCCGCCTCTGGCCTTACTGTAAGTTAGTTCAGATGAACCTGTACAAAGCAGATAAACCTGTGTGGCTCAGTCTGAGTGTTGCTACACATGAGGATAACAGTGATTGATATTAACCCAAATTCAGGTACTCACACTGGTTATGTTTAAAATATATTAAACATTTTTTAAATACATATCTGCATTGATCGATATTTTTATATCTGCCTAGAGTCCAGCTTTAAAAGTGCATTACATATACCTGCAAATATGTTCTTTACATACATATCCCTGCAAATGTGTGTGCTAAACACATCGTAACTATGACATGACCAAATAATTAGACATGTGCATTCGGATGAACCTGCAAATCAACGAAAATCAGTTGATTCGGGGGTTCGTCCGAATCCGAAATAACTAATTTAATAAATGCCCGAATATACTATAACGATATTCGGGCATACATAAATTCATTTTCAGAACATGCCAGGGGCCATACTTGCCTGGGTTCTGCGCATGCCCACCACCATCTTGGAGGCGGAGCATGTGACGTCACATGGCAGTGACGTCATACGCTGAACAAGCAGTGGCCATATCAGCCGCAGGCGCTTTCTGCGCCTGCACAGCGCCATTTTGGAGTAGATTTTGGTATACACCAAGATGGCAGCGCTCAAACATGCTGGCGCCGCCATCTTGGCGTATACGGAGATCTACTCCAAAATGACCGCCGCTCGTTCTGCGGTTTTAGTGTGCGGTTTCGGATTTGGAGGCTCGTTGCAAATGACCAAACAACAAAAACATTTGTTTCCTTTGACAAAACGAATGAGATTGTTTTCATTTGTTTAGTTTGGAAACAAATTTTTTTGTTGTGCACATGTCTACAAATAATCTGTATTTAAAGCTGAATTAATGGCAGCCAAATTAACCACTTGTTCTGCAGCCCACCACCCAGTAAAATGGCTTTGAAATACCTAATTTTCCCCATCACCTTTTCGCTGCCAAAGCCATTTTTGCACACATGCTAAAATGCACATTTTAGGCTTGAGCATTAGCCCAAACTCTAATGTATTATATATGTTCTACAAGCAGAGGTCCTAGAGAATAAAATGGTGGCAGTTGCAATTTTTTCTGTTACACGATATTTGCACAACTGTGTATTCCCGAGTGTAGCTCGGGGTTACTTTTCCATACTTCCTGGTTCCGTCGCTTGCGAGCGTACGCCGGCGGGATATTAAAAAAAATTTAAAAACCGACAAAAAATATCGTAAAAAAAATAGACCGAAAAATGACATTAAAAAAAAATAAAAAATCATACCATCAGGGAGTTTAAATGTTTAGTAAAAATGCATCAAATAAATTTTAGTGCACACAATATAATACCCATTTTTTTTTGTAAAATTTAAAAGCTGAGGTTGCGTCGAGTAAATACATATCAAACATGTCAAGCCTTAAAATTGTGTGCGCCCATGAAAGAACGACAAACTTTGGTACCCGATTTGTCCATAAGCAACATTTTAAAAGCTTTAACATCAAATCAACATTTTACTATAAATTAATATATCCAAACAGCACACAGTTAGCATATTTTTGTCACCAAAGTATTTTAACATCACTGTATGCCTCCATCAGCAGCATTACAGATTCGAAAGTTTACCTCATTTAATGCTCATATGCTTGTAAATGTAAAGTTACTCTAGGCTATCACATTTCTTTTATTGTCAAGTATGTGAATCCTCCATATCTCTTTAACTCATAGCCTTTGTTATTGGATTTTTGGTCCTGTATTTGTTTAAGTTCTTACCTAATGTGAAAAATAAATTGTTTCCATTAAGTCAGTCTTTTGGGAAACAACTCAGTGTGGTCATTGGTTACTAGGCTCACATGCTGATTGATGTCAGACAAGATAATTCACTGACCTCCAACAGTAAAATAATTGCCCTTAGCTTGTTCCTAAGTGAACTGCCAATACTATATTGACAAAATGCCACATGGACAAAGGGATTAGCCAACCCTGACCCTCATCAGTCTCACTCTAAGGGAAAACCAACACTAGAGTGTCCAAACAGTAGATTGACTGCATTTTTAAAGTGAATAAAGGCAGTTTAGAAAATGTCCATATTCTAGTAACATATTATATGGATGCATGTAATAAAAGCCTTTTGTTATAATTTTACTTGCTTAGAGAGAATCCATTCTTATTAAAGTTACCTTTACATGCTCTCCAGCTGTTCCTTCTATTAGCTGGAGCTCTTGGAAACACCTCAAACTTCCAGGTAGGAAGCAGGTGATCTTCTTTACAAGATGCAATGCCTGGTGCCTGAGTGGTGAGTCGCCAGGCCCAAAGATGGCCATGTGGGGGAGGGCAGCAAGTCATTAACCCTGTGAATTCTCTGACATTGATTTACAATGTTTAGGCTTATGGCTCCAACAGACAAATGTAGTGGTGGGGAGCCCTGAACTGGCAAAGTGGCAGATTTGTATATGAAGCAAGTAAAGGCATAAAATATTCTCTTTAAGATGTTTTAGTTACATTTCTATAGTCTATTGTCACAGGCTGCATTAGTCAACTCAACCCACATACGTGAGATGAGGGGATTGGTTGTCTGAAAATGATCTAAAAAACAAATTATTTTTCCCTTTTTACTTGCTGACGTACACATGTAGCAGTAGTTTTATGAATGATTAGTTCCTTGTTAGGTCTTTTATTGTCTTCAATCATGAAAACCATTCAGCAGGGGAAACAAGACATTCCAGTTTTTTTTTATATGCATCTTTGTCATTGAGCATCAAAGCACTCCACTGCTGTAATTCCTTTATTGTTGCAAACATGCTGTTCAGGGCAATTAATCGATTGAACCTTTTGAATATGCATGTCAAGTGTTTCTGATTGTAGACCAGGCCGTAGAACTTATACAAAAGTGAACCATATGATTAGAGGCTGCTTACTCATCTAGAAATCATGTGAGCAGGTTTGTAAATATGACTTCAAGAGAATATATAAAGTACAGATTAGGTCAATTTAGTGAAAATTCTGTCTTTACCACAATTGTATGTTTCACAGTCTTAAAGTTGCATGGTTACCAGTTATGTCTGTTTTGGCAGGGGAATTATAGAAGATATAGATGTTTGTTGTTTGGCTAAAACCAAGTCTTGATTGAATGGTAAGAGAGTAAAAAGGTCTTAAAGTGTGGTCTCTTTTATCCCTTTCATACAAAATCTTACTCATCTCCTAGTTTGCTCCAGAATATAACTTTAGTATCAAGAAGGTTATACTGCTTTTTTGGTTGAACTCAATGGACTTTTACAACCTGACTATGTGACTATGCTTTCGGCATGACCTATGATATCCTAATAGTGCTCATGTCTCTGTGAACTGCTTAGAACAGTGGCATCCAGCACTGCACATGTCTAAAGCTGACCATACACTTATAGATCCTCCAAGCTAAACTGCGTGGATGGAGGAATCTCCCGCTGGGCCAAGCTTCAGTATCTTGCTAGTCGGCCCTGCTGGCTGTCAAAATACCTGAACAATCTGATTGGATGCAGGCATAGTTCATGTATTTTGAGAGCCAGCAGGGCTGACTAGCAAGATACTGAAGCTTGGCCTAGCGGGAAATTCCTCCATCCATACATTTTAGTGTAGATGGGGGAATCTGTTGCACTTTTTACATCTGATTATAGAAAATCTGCAGAAAATCTATAGGTGTATGGCCAGCTTAAAGGAGAAAAATAAGTAATATGCCAAAAATGACCAAATTAACTGATGTTTTTTCCCCTCACGCACATCCTTTGAAGACTTCTGGTCAGGTCAAAGTTATGGCACTCATGTGGGTTGATTTTTTCTTAGCTTAGTGAATAAGGTGAAGCTCTGCTGACCAATCATGTGTGAACAAAAATACAGTTTTTTGTTTTTGTTCTGTGCACATGATTGGGTATTTTTTTTTTTTATTTCAATGCATTCACTAAGCTAAGGGAAAATCCTGAATAAATCCAAATATTCCTTTAACGGAAAATTTGGATCTGTTTGAATTTCATGTGACTTCCTGTTGTGGATCTTTCGGAAAGGAAAATTCTGACGGATACGAAATACGAATAACAAACTGAATTGAATTTCGGATCAGAATTCCGAAAAATGAAATAACTATATATCCGAATCGATCTAAAATTAAACGAAACACATTTTTTGTATGGTTACGTGTCTATTTAATACCCAATATCTGATGACTGTCATTTGAATATGTTAATCTTCTAGCATGTGTAATTTAAAAACATGCTTTGTTGGTTGTACTCATTTTTTCAGTTGTTTGTAATTGCTGTACTCAAAAAAAATCTTTTTGGCCAAGACATCTTGCATTAATTTTTTTCAGCGCTGTTGTACCATTAATATAGTCAGAATGCTTTGATTAATGATCACAAGAAAATAGCAACACTCCCAGGTATCTTGCTGACTCAACATGGTGCTTGTGACCCATAACAGGAAGGCTCCAGTCACTCCTTCTTGCAGCCTGCCCTCAATGCCATCAAACCTTCTCAAGAACCTAATCTTCAAGCACGAATCCACAAGACCAAATCCCCACATGCTTATTAATATGAGCCAGAGGCACTCTCTTTGATTCATCTAGTTATCTGCTTTCTTTTTTTTATTTTGTACTTTATTTTAGATGGGTTTCTTTGATTAATATATATGTAAATATGCACATATATGTGAAATGAACTGTCTAAGAGAATATAAAATGACATTAGACCTTTACCACAGCAAATTTTTACCAAGTGCATAACAACTATTGGAGTGGATAATTAACTGCAGTTATAACCCTGGGGTTAACTTGACTGTCAACTGAATTAACAATGTAATACTTATATAATTTAATTATATCACTCAAAGACTTAAAGAACTGCACTAATTTAAAGGTACAAACAAATATTTAAAACATAAAGGAAATAATACCCTATGTAGAAAATAGCAAGAAAATTAGAGATAATGGGAAAAGTATACCGCTGACATTTATACTTACATTTATACTTAGTGTGCATCTTCCTGAACATTTCCAAAAAATAATTAACTTTCTTGCCTTGTGTAAGCTAAATGTGTATAGGGGAGTTGCGATTTAACACCAGTAAAAAACAAATGAGAAGTGAAACTGCAAACCCCATGTTATAACATGTTCTGTTTCTGTTGACAAAATGCACCTCACCTATTACTGACCACTAACACCAACAGATGTTAAACTCCAATAACAACCAGTTTTTTTTAGTTTTACAGAACAGTCAAAACCTCTGTCAGTTTTCCATCACAGGATGTTAAATTGATAGGAATGATGAGACATCTCTTCATACAAACAGCAAGAACCTCTGTAAGTTTTTATTATTGTCTTTCTGTTCCAGTAACACCTATTCCTTTGAATTTATTCTACTAGTGTCCCAGGGACAAGATGTGAGTGGATGACAATCAGCAAAACCATGCTATCCAGAACAAAAAAGTATTTGCGGAAGAGTTTAAATGAATAGACTTTTGTTACCCAACCATCTAAAATAAGTATGGAATTGTGTTACAGTCCACCCAAAACTACCATATACATTTTTGGTAAATGTTGGAGAGTTAAATTATCTCTGTAATCTCTGTGGGGGCTCTGTTGGTGAGATCTCTGTGGATTCCTAGTTTTGCACACCTATGAGGAGGTCCTATTCTCTCTGATGAATTTTATGGAGAATGTGACAGATGTTGTTCATGTCCCAAGTGGACAGGTTCAAAGATGTGAGTTATGGCAGGGAGATCTCACTGTTGAAGTTTACAAGGCATATA